>NW_022639725.1:145262-145393 GCF_010583005.1 Odontomachus brunneus
AGTTGGTACCCTTTATGTCAAAAGATAGCCCTTTTGATCTAATTCTCAAGATCAAGATCATTGGAGGTTGTTCCGTTTATTTTCATTTCTTCGTAAAAATGCTAATGCCGGCGATCCTCTAACTTTGAAGC
>NW_022639725.1:145417-146683 GCF_010583005.1 Odontomachus brunneus
AATGGGGTGTTCCATTTAAAAAAATTAATGTGACCTTGACCTGACCTTCGCTACGCAACCCAAGGTCAAACTGATGTGATCAGTAAATACATCTTTTTAAACGCCACAACTTTTGTCTGAAACATTTTTTTATAAAACTTATATTTTTTCTGATATTCGGGCGTCCCGGTACTTTCCGAACACCCTGTATATAAGTTTTAACTTCAATTTTAAACCGTTAAAATGCTTGCCAGAGTATCGTCACGGGCGTATTGAGAATATTTGCTTTTCCGGGAATTTATATTTTAAAAAGCACTTTGTATTGTTCGCAGAAAAATATAACGTAATAGATATTCCCAGAGTGCATTGTTAGTTTCTATGTATAATCACAGTAGTGGTGTAAATTTGAGCTCGCCTACGCCAGCGTTTTACTCCATTTACGCACCAGAATGCGTCGTCTATCCTTGTGACGACCACTGACAAACAAATAGAGGTGCGTTCCAAAATTCAACTTTGGTTACTGTAGTTCTATAGTTCATGTTACGTATACTATAGAAAATAGTAACCAAAATTGAATTTTAGAACGCACCCTAGACAGAGCGCTTTGTGTAGGTGAGTGAAGGGAGAAAATGCTAACGCGCGCAGATTCAAGTTCATATTGTTATATCACAGTCAGGCTGCCTCCCCGTACGGCGTAACTTGCGCCGGCCAATCATATCTTTCATTTGAAAAGCGAATATTCAAATAAAATAATGTGCTTGGTCGGCGCAAGTTACGCTTGCGCAAGTTACGCTTGTGCAAGTTGCAGCTCATGGGAAGACAAACCTCAGTTTCTTGATAATCTCAGTTGTTTGATTTTCCGCTTTGTTTTCTTTAGAAAGTTTAGTTTTGTTTAAGGGGAGATATACACCTAGGAGCCGGAAAAAAAGGTCATCTTTGTGAATTTTTTTAAGGAAAACTATTTGAAATTTCGGATTGGGGGTTTTTCTATCTAAAAGTATACACATTCAGGAATATGTCCAATTTTTTTTATTAAAAAAAATCAAAAATTGACGAGGTTGTGGTATAATCTTTGGAGCGCCGTAAAAAAATCCGGGTAAACGGTACCCACTGGCGTTTCTTCAAAAATCATCTGAAACAAAAAAACCAAAAAGATTATTAAATTAGATACTATAATCTAGTACTTGTCATGGCCGATTTTGAAAATATCGATTTATGACAAAATGGCGGACGTTTGAACATAACATAGCGATTTTTCGACCAAAAATTAGTTATTATTTTGCCTAT
>NW_022639725.1:147166-152301 GCF_010583005.1 Odontomachus brunneus
TATCTTCTTCTTGCTTCGATCTTTGCGAAAAGATCCGGATTGATGAGCTTCCCGAGAACCTTTATATCTGTTATCCATTTTCCTCAGAATATGTATTCACAGACGAAAACTCACTGTAACGCACAGTTGCACGAACGGCAAGCTACTGACGAAACGCGTCCAATTTCCGGCAAAGAATAACGGTCGTGTGATATTTCCGTTATACCTGGACCCGACCACGCCCGAAAACACAATAGAATCGTAAAACAGGTCTAGACACGCTCTCTTCGAAGGGTCGCTGCCTCTCGGCTCGGCCGCAAAACAGGCGGTACGGCGCGCTCTCGGAGACGGTTTACTCTCTCGGCTGTAACTTCGTTATTTATCGAGATATTGACTTGCAATTTTAACCAGATATTCTTGAGACCTCAAGCATCAAGAAAATGCAAAAAAAAAAATCGATTTTTTCGACCATGCTAGGTGTATATCTCCCCTTAAAAAGAAGCGTTAACGTAATTGCTGTAATATGTATTACCTTATACACTTATATGCAAAGTGAATTAGTTCTTGATATTTTACAACAACAATATTATTTTAGTGGTAAAGAGGGAAAATATTGCATTTTAGATTAAAGACATATTGCAATACTATTGCAATAGAACAATGTTTGGTCTTTTTATACATAACAAGAAATATACTGTAAAGTATATACGTTCTAAGCATGCAGGTCACTTAATAGCGCGTAAGAGTAAGAAATTATTATAAATATTATTATGAAAATTATTATTATGAAAATTATTATTATAAATTATTATTATGGATATTTATTAATATAAAATTAAAGCAAAAAGTTATGGGACCAGTGCACTTGGACACGGTGCATTTGGATACAGCCAATTACAGCACCGTGTGATTAGAGACATATGTAGGGTCCCTTGGAACAGCGACTTGTGATTGCACTGTGTCCAATTGCCCCGTGTTCAACTGATATACACCCAAAAGTTATAGGATATTTCAATCTTCTACTATTTATATAATTTTAGATAATAAAAAATGTCTTTTAAATATTTCAAACAATTTGAATACTAACCTACCTGCAGTAAAAATCACGAAGACTGATTTGTGTAAGAGAATATATTATATTATTATAAATCTTTTTGATAGAAACTTGCTTAATTTTAATATAATGTTGATAGTTGATAATTAATAAAAGAATATTACGTAGCATCTATTCTTTATAATCATAAACTGTTATATTTAATTGCACGCTGCTGTATAGAGGTAATAAAGTGTCACCATTATTAAATAATAGATGTTAAATATAATGTTTCTTTCTATAATTAAAGAACATTTTTATTGTTTCCTTGATATATTGTTAAAGTATAAATAATATATTTTTTTTCTTCCACAGCAATACAATATCAAGCAATTTTATTGAAAAAAGTATTATTGAGATAAATAATGATATATGCTGCGGACATAGTGATAATGAAGTTACTGATGAACAAAATAGACAAAATGATAATGATATAACTGATATTACTCTGAATAATAGCTTGGATATTCAAAAATTCTGTGCTGGACATAGTTACTTTAGTCATAGTACTTGTGTTTGTGATAGATCTTGTATTGATGCAGGTGAAACTTTTAATAACAATAATGTGTGTATGGAAAATATCAAGAATAACATTTCCTGCAGCATATCTATTTTAAACGGAACTCAATCTATTAAAGATACTTCAATTATTCATGATGAAAGTTATGTAATTAACAATATCACAGTTGATTCTTATGCGAATAAAAAGGAGACAACAGTTAAGAAAAATTGTAACAACGAAACTTTTAAGAACAGTTTTAATATTATGGTCAACAATAATGTTAATAAGGGTAAATTTAAAGGTAACTTATTTTGCTAACAATATTAAAATGCGTGTTGTTAAAGTGACGATTTAAGAAATTGCTATTTTGTATTTTAGATAGACAAAATAATATTAATGTTGACTCAAACAATAGCACTGAAATAAGAAATAACATTGATTGTGTGTACGAGAGCAGTGAAAATGAAAAAGTTATTTCTAATATTACGACAAATAACACTTTTAATCAATATAATTCAGATGGACAAAATAATATTAATGTTAACTTAAACAATAGCATTGAAGTAAGAAATACCACTGATTGTGTGTATGACAGCAGTGAAAATGAACAAGTGATTTCTAATATTACGACAAATAATATTTTTAATGAATGTAAGTATTTCTATAATCAAAAAACTTCAAATATTTTGAAATAAATATTATTTATGTATTAGCATTATTTTGCATATTATAATATATAAAGTGTTTGGGCATTCTAAGGCAAAATGCTTGTATGTAAATCAAATATGTCAAGCCAAACAAAGAAATTATGTATTATTTTAAAAATTTCTTATTAATTATTAAGGAATTAACTAAACTATATGGAAAAATAAACATACGTGAAATGTAATGGATTGCGACGCTACTCGCGAACGTAATTTCGCGAGCGACGGCAGACAGTCGCCTGTTAGCCACGTCGACAAATTGCCGTCGGCTCCAGAACACGCCGCTAAGATACCCGCGAGAGTTGGGCGCTAGATGCGGAAAGGCCGCACCACCTCGATAAACGCGAGAGCCGATAATTATCACGAAAATCGCGCGTCCCGGAACCGTCGGGACCGGTAGCTCCTATGAGGTTAAAGTCGGAGACGGGATGGATTAGGAGAAGGCGAAATCAACTTGACTTGATATCGATAATAAGAATTACGTTTATTAGGGGACTCTCGCACGTCCCGATATTCGATACGCGATATGAGGTCATAACGGCAACGCTCCTCGGGAGACGGTGCCGTTCGCGAAAACGCCACGCGAAGCCCGAGGACGACTTCCTCGGGCGAGCCTTTTCTTAACCGCGCGACCACTCCGCGGACGAGACACGATACGATACGAGTCGATACGCGACACAAATAAATTTCGAGCAGATGGTCAGTCTTACAGTATTCGGCGACGGCCCTTGAGTCGGCGGCGGTGACGGCAGCGGCGGCGATCCTCTCTCTCTCCTTGCGCTCTCTCTCGCCCTTCGCTCTCTCTCTCCCGCTCCGCTCTCCCTGGTCTCTCGCTCCACTCTCGCTCTCCCTTCGCCTCGCTCTCTCGCTCTCTGCCTTATTTCCGATCACTCTCTCTCTTTCTCACTCCACTCTATGCGGCACACGTGGCGGAAACAAAGGTCTGTTCGCGGCGATAGTCGCGGTAAGGCTGTCAGCTGATTTGCTCTGGGAGGATCACGTATCCTCGCGGATCCTCCCTCGTCGCTGCCCCTCTCGTCCTGTGGTGGTCGGTAGTCGAGAATCGGCAGATTTCAGTATTCTTGTCTCGAGACACTGTTGTCATCGGGAATTCGTCTGTTGCCTCTCTCGGCTCTCCCGTTTTTTTTGCCGGGTTTCTCACGACAGCTGCTTCGCTAAAAGTAAACACAGCTGATCCGTCTAAGCGCAATACTGTGTTACTACGGTAATTTCTCAGCGATAGAATATTCGCTATTGCTGAGCGCGCGATAATCCGCGATAAAATACTTTAATCACAAAAGTACGAGAGTGCGATTCACCTGATTAAGAACTTCGCTAGTTGTCGTCCGCTGCGTCCTCGCTCCTCGATGTCCTCCGCTCCTCGTCCTGGTGGCCGTCAAAGGACGCCGAGGGCACAAAATTCGGAACGCGCCGACCTTCGCATCTGCTCCGCTCGCAAAAATCGCTTCTTCGCTTTGTTCTAAATATTCACAACAAACAATCCGACGGAACGCGATACTCGGCAAGGTCTCGAAAAACCGTTAGCGACACGGCACGCGATAAACATTCCCACTAATGGGTACGGGGTTCTTGAGACGGGCGCCTCCACGGCTGCCACGTCACAGGATATACTTCACAATGAACGTGACGTTCTCTAATAGTGAAAGACGAAGTTATGTAACGCATGGAATAAGGCACAGGACCACTGAAGAAAGCATGCCTCTCACTATGAAATAATATTTACTATTGTTAAGGAATATTAAGAAGATAATTTTCTTACAATCTGGAAGCTATTATTTTTTTTACATTTATATGAAGTTTATGCTACCATGTCTAGATATAGCTTCCGGAATGCTACCAGTTTATGCTACCATTTTTCATGCTCTCATTCGTTGATATTATTTAATTTCTATAACTAATGTAAAATTTGCAAAATAAATACTTCATTTCCCTGTTTAGTTTAATTGTTCTATATGCACATACGAGCATTATGTCTGGAAATGTCAGACCATAATACTATGTATACCATACCATGTATAATTTCTTATAAAAGTTTTTGTAAATATTTTTATATATGTTCATATATATATCAATAACATTTTAAAATTAAAATGAATAAATTTAAAATATGTTTTGTAGTAAAGTAAATAGTAGTATGCATTTGTATATTGAATAACTTTCAGCAAAGATGTTGAATAGATATATTAGCTTTTCAAGTTTCAATATTACCTTTATCTTTGTTAAATCTAATTTATTAATTCTGTCAACGGAATCTATTGGAAGTATACTCTTTATTAGCTTTATAGTTAAATTTATGGAAAAGAAACTTCTTATTTTTAAAAGCGATTAGAAAGTTATTATTACCTTAATTAATTATTGAATAATATTGATTATAAATTACTTAAAATTACTATAAAATATTTATTAATTTGTTGTGCCCCAAGGTGGTGAGACACGCTGAGTAGATTCGGGATCGGTGGGTCGAGAATGCAAAGGCGGAATGATGTAGTTTAATAAATAAATTTAATGCACTTCTTATGTGAACTTCCCGAGTTCTTATTACTTAACACAAATTGACGGTCGCGTAAGTTACTGTCGCAGAACCGGAGGAGCAATAGCCTGTTTGGCGTTCTTCTCTGGTTCTTTTATAATCTATAATTAGGTCATAGGCGGGGGTGTTTAGACAACTGTAAAGTTGTTGCATTTAATGCTGACCTGTCCCCAATATGTTGTAATATATTTTCAAGGCGACGCTTAGCGTAGCACTTGCGCAATCATAATAATGTTGTAGCGCTGTCGAAGCGGTTTCTTACGAAACGTTTCGGCAACGCTAAAAATAATACTAACGATTATAACA
>NW_022639725.1:155186-157769 GCF_010583005.1 Odontomachus brunneus
TAGTCGCGGTAAGGCTGTCAGCTGATTTGCTCTGGGAGGATCACGTATCCTCGCGGATCCTCCCTCGTCGCTGCCCCTCTCGTCCTGTGGTGGTCGGTAGTCGAGAATCGGCAGATTTCAGTATTCTTGTCTCGAGACACTGTTGTCATCGGGAATTCGTCTGTTGCCTCTCTCGGCTCTCCCGTTTTTTTTGCCGGGTTTCTCACGACAGCTGCTTCGCTAAAAGTAAACACAGCTGATCCGTCTAAGCGCAATACTGTGTTACTACGGTAATTTCTCAGCGATAGAATATTCGCTATTGCTGAGCGCGCGATAATCCGCGATAAAATACTTTAATCACAAAAGTACGAGAGTGCGATTCACCTGATTAAGAACTTCGCTAGTTGTCGTCCGCTGCGTCCTCGCTCCTCGATGTCCTCCGCTCCTCGTCCTGGTGGCCGTCAAAGGACGCCGAGGGCACAAAATTCGGAACGCGCCGACCTTCGCATCTGCTCCGCTCGCAAAAATCGCTTCTTCGCTTTGTTCTAAATATTCACAACAAACAATCCGACGGAACGCGATACTCGGCAAGGTCTCGAAAAACCGTTAGCGACACGGCACGCGATAAACATTCCCACTAATGGGTACGGGGTTCTTGAGACGGGCGCCTCCACGGCTGCCACGTCACAGGATATACTTCACAATGAACGTGACGTTCTCTAATAGTGAAAGACGAAGTTATGTAACGCATGGAATAAGGCACAGGACCACTGAAGAAAGCATGCCTCTCACTATGAAATAATATTTACTATTGTTAAGGAATATTAAGAAGATAATTTTCTTACAATCTGGAAGCTATTATTTTTTTTACATTTATATGAAGTTTATGCTACCATGTCTAGATATAGCTTCCGGAATGCTACCAGTTTATGCTACCATTTTTCATGCTCTCATTCGTTGATATTATTTAATTTCTATAACTAATGTAAAATTTGCAAAATAAATACTTCATTTCCCTGTTTAGTTTAATTGTTCTATATGCACATACGAGCATTATGTCTGGAAATGTCAGACCATAATACTATGTATACCATACCATGTATAATTTCTTATAAAAGTTTTTGTAAATATTTTTATATATGTTCATATATATATCAATAACATTTTAAAATTAAAATGAATAAATTTAAAATATGTTTTGTAGTAAAGTAAATAGTAGTATGCATTTGTATATTGAATAACTTTCAGCAAAGATGTTGAATAGATATATTAGCTTTTCAAGTTTCAATATTACCTTTATCTTTGTTAAATCTAATTTATTAATTCTGTCAACGGAATCTATTGGAAGTATACTCTTTATTAGCTTTATAGTTAAATTTATGGAAAAGAAACTTCTTATTTTTAAAAGCGATTAGAAAGTTATTATTACCTTAATTAATTATTGAATAATATTGATTATAAATTACTTAAAATTACTATAAAATATTTATTAATTTGTTGTGCCCCAAGGTGGTGAGACACGCTGAGTAGATTCGGGATCGGTGGGTCGAGAATGCAAAGGCGGAATGATGTAGTTTAATAAATAAATTTAATGCACTTCTTATGTGAACTTCCCGAGTTCTTATTACTTAACACAAATTGACGGTCGCGTAAGTTACTGTCGCAGAACCGGAGGAGCAATAGCCTGTTTGGCGTTCTTCTCTGGTTCTTTTATAATCTATAATTAGGTCATAGGCGGGGGTGTTTAGACAACTGTAAAGTTGTTGCATTTAATGCTGACCTGTCCCCAATATGTTGTAATATATTTTCAAGGCGACGCTTAGCGTAGCACTTGCGCAATCATAATAATGTTGTAGCGCTGTCGAAGCGGTTTCTTACGAAACGTTTCGGCAACGCTAAAAATAATACTAACGATTATAACAACTAAAAATTTTCCCTTTTTATTTTGAATATATCTGATTTATGTTTTTGTATTATATTCTTTGTCACGTTAGTAACCACATATTAAAAAATATGTTGTATTTCCTGGTAAGAACTGCATAATTTATACCTAAATATACTTATAGGAAAAGGTTTATTATAATTGTTAAAAATCATATCTGTATGATTATAAATTGAGTTTATTTAGATATATACTGTGACGTGGCGGCCGTGGAGGCGCCCGTCTCAAGAGTACCGTACCGGATTTGTGTGAGAGTTTTCGCGTATCGCGTCGCTAACGGCTTTCGCGAATATTCTCGAATACCGCGTTCCGGCGTGTGTTTGGTTGTGAACGTCCTTAGGACAAAGATCGGAAGCGAATTTTGCGAGCGGAGCAGATGTGAAGGTCAGCGCGTCCCCAACTATGTGCCCCCCCCCCCCCCCTCCCCGACATCCCTGGCCGGCCACCAGGACTGGAGGAACGGAGAGTATCGAGGGACGAGAAAGTAGCAACCGACAACTCCACACCATTCCAGATCAGGTGAATCGCGCTCTCACTATTTTGTGTTAAAATATTCTCGAAGTGCAGATCGCTCACCAATATCGAATATTCTAACGTTTAGAATATTCTGTACCGAGAGCACAGTTATCGAAAATTAGACGTGAGACTGTCAGCTATGTTTA
>NW_022639725.1:157779-158345 GCF_010583005.1 Odontomachus brunneus
CCAGAGATCAGGTGAATCGCGCTCTCACTATTTTGTGTTAAAATATTCTCGAAGTTCCGACCGCTTACCAATATCGAATATTCTAACGTTTAGAATATTCTGTACCGAGAGCACAGCTATCGAAAATTAGACGTGAGACTGTCAGCTGTGTTTACTTTCAGCGGGCACAGGCGTCGCGAGGAACCCAGCAAGAAAAAACGGGAGCGCCGCGACAGACAGCGAGATGATCCACGATGGCAACATTGTCTCGAGACAGGAAACGTCTCGAGACAACCGTACCGAAAATTGTCGATTCCCGAATGCCGAACGTCGCCGGGCGAGAGGGGAAGTGACGAAGGAGAATTCGCGAGGATGCGCGATCCTCCGGACACCGACGGACGAGCAGCCTTACCGCGACCGTCGCCGCGAACTGCCAGATCCGTCAACGCGAACTACCGTATCGAAGCAACTATCGTGACGGAGAGAGAGAGAGAAAGAGAGAGAGAGAGAAAGAGCGAGAGAGCGAGCGAGCGAGAGAGAGAGAGAGAGAGAGAGAGAGAGAGAGAGAGAGAGAGAGAGAGAGAGAG
>NW_022639725.1:158364-163564 GCF_010583005.1 Odontomachus brunneus
GAGAGAGAGAGAGAGAGAGAGAGAGAGAGAGAGAGAGAGAGAGCGGGAAAGAGTGCTGCGAGAGGAGGAGCGAGAGAGAGAGAGGATCCGGAAGGACGAGGACCGTCATCGCCGCCGCTGCCGCCGACCCGAGGGCCGTCACAGAGACTTGTAAGACCACTCCTCTGCTCCGTATTCTGTCCGATGGTCGTAGTCCGTGTCATTATCGCGCGCGTACTGTTGTCTCGTCCGCGGAGCGGCCGCGCGTGCCTTAAGGCTCACCCGAGGAAATCGTCCTCGGGTTTATCATTGTAGCAACCGTATTACCGTCTCGCGACTGTCGATTCTTTTAGTGAACTGTACCGCGCTTCTTATCGGGACGTGCGAGAGTCCCACGAATAAACGAAATACTCTCGAAAACGTGTGGAGGCATTGCCGCCCTTCCTGAGCCCATCCCGTCTCTGACTTTAAAATCCTAGGAGCTGCCGGTCCCGACGGTTCCGAGACACGCGAATTTCGTGCAACGTATCGCATCTCGCGTTCATCGAGGTGGTGCGGCCTTTCCGTACCTGGCGCCCAACTATCGTACGCGTTTTCGTGGTGTGACTCAAAGCCCACGGCAAATTGTCGACGCGGCTGACAGGCGACTGTCTGCCGTCGCTCGCGAAATAATCTCGCGAGTCGCGTCGCAATACATCAAAATAAACATTTTTTTAGATTCAAATATTACTTTTGATAACATATAATTTGACTAATATATGCGACAAAAATAATAGTAACATTAAGGACAGTACGAATACTATGTGTGATATTACATATATTATAAACGAATGTGCCACTGAAGAAGTCGATAATGATAATATTATCGATACCAATGTTATTAATATTGAAAGCAATCTTCATACTACTAATCGTGAGTTCAATATTATTTTTAAAATTTTAATAAATGCTTCTAAACAGTAAAATTTAATTTTGAAGACAAGTATATTAATTTTTATTTTTTTCTAGTGTATAATGAAGAACTAATAGAATTAAACACTGAAAACGTTTGTACTGATTCAGACTATGATAAGAATAATGATGCAACTTATGAACCAAGTTCAAATGCAAGCACAAGCAACAGTAACATAACTAACAGTAACACTGAGATAAAAACGGACAGACAAAATGAAACTTATATTAATAAAAGTACAACAGTTGATAGCATTAATATATCTGTATCAAATGTACCTGGATGTAATGATGAGAATATGTATGTTTTAACTTCGAAACCTAAAGAAGCACAAAAGAAAAACTTTCATTTCTTTTGCAAAAAATTTCAAAGTAAAATAGCTAAACATTTAGAGAAGATTCATAATAATGAAGAAGTTCAAAAATTTTCTATGTTATTGAAAGGTTAGTAAATATATTGTATTATAATTTATTGTATTGTATAAATTTTATATATAATAGTTTCAATTTAAAATTTTCTTAAGTATGAATGCTACTTGTAACATTACATATACTATAAATTAATGCTCGAAATTAGTTGAACAAACTTTCGAGTTTCTTCATTGTAACGGGCTTTCGAGACGATTTCCGAAAGTCACGCCTACTTATCCCTACGGTAAACCTCCTGTTTAGGGGACCCCTCTCTTATGGCCTTCATGTTGCTATATGTTATACAGGTCAATCTCCTAAGTGACCTTCTGAAGGTTTTAAAGGTTACTCGTTGTTTGTTATAAAATTTTTAACAAAAGTAGTTACATAAAATGATTGTAATTTTTGGACACCGTATATACAAAAACATCTAATTTGTAAACTAAGAAGGGTTGTGCTACAAACATATACACACACACTGCTCGCCAGCAAGCGCACTCGCCAGCCCGACAGGGCGGGCTCACAGTGGGTGCATATGTATACATAATGGGAACATACGCACCTACCGACCTCGCCCAGTCGGCCGGGCGAGCGTGCTTGCTGGCGAGCAATGTGTATGTGTATGTGTGTGTATATATGTGTGTAGCAGGAACCTTCTTAGTTTACAAATTTGATGCTTTTGTATATACAGTGCCCAAAAATGACATTCATTTTATGTAACTACTTTTGTTAAAAATTGTTTAACAAACAACGAGCGACGACTAAAACTTTCAGAAGGTCACTCAGGAGAGTGACCTCTATAACATATGTCAAGGTCAAGGTTATCAAAGGGGAGTCCCCTAAACAGGTTTTATTAAACTTAGTTTTATTTTATTTTATCATTAATTGTTAATATACGAAGTGTCTGACGCAAAATTTGCCAAAACTCGCGCAGGTAGAATGCAGGTAGAACGGATCAAATTAAACAGAGAATTATTTCAGCATTGTATAAACTTAAAATTTTGAGATATTAATGAAAGAATATACAAAATATATTAGTTTTTATAATATACAATCTCATAAAATAGAAATAAAAGCAAGTAAGAATCAACGTTTATCTTAGAACAAATGTGAAAAATAGAATAATTTTAAAATAATATTAGAACCTTAACTTAGTTTCCGCCCAAAAAATACTGAGAAAAAGCATTTATTGTAAAAAATTTATTTAAATTATTTCAATGAAAGTATTTTCCATCACTTTCTACAACTTTTTGCCATCTTTCTGGCAACTGGGCGATACCATCTCGATAAAACGATGTTTGTTTCGAAGCAATCCATTCGTCCACCCATTCTCGCACTTCTTCAACATTTCGGAAGCGTGTACCACTCAAGCCGTGCTGCATCGATCTGAACAAGTGGTAATCAGAAGGCGCTATGTCTGGTGAGTACGCTGGGTGAGGAAGAGTTTCCCATTCGAGCTGCGTCAGTGTTTCTTTGACGGTTTTTCCAGTGTGTGGCCGAGCGTTATCGTGTAAGAGAATAACTTTGCGCCTGTTACTCGCTATTGCTGGTCTTTTTCGCAACAGCTCATCATTCAATTTGTTCAATTGACATTTGTAGACATCGGCAGTAACAGTTTCGTTTGGTTTCAGCAGTTCGTAGTACAGCACTCCTTGCTGATCCCACCAAATGCAAAGCATTACCTTATGACCGTGGATGTTCCGTTTTGGCTGCGATGTTGATGGTTGTCCTGGGTCTACCCATGATTTTTTGCGTTTGGGATTGTCGTAGTAGATCCACTTTTCATCGCCAGTCACAATACGCCACAGAAAACTCTTCTTTTTTTGCCTGGCAAGCAACGAAACCGTGATATTGAAACGGTTGTGAATGGCACTTTCAGACAATTCATGTGGTACCCATCTTCCTTCCTTTTGGATCTTTCCCATGGCGTGTAAACGTTTGGAAACAGCTGCTTCAGTAACTCCTAGCTCGTTTCCAAGTTCTTGTAACGTTCGAGCCGAGTTTTCATGCAATAATGCTAGCAATTCATCGTCTTGGAATTTTTTTGGCTGTCCTGAGCGTGGTTTGTCATTGACATCAAAATCATTACTTTTGAATCGTCTATACCACTCTTTACATGTTGTATGTGATGGAGCTCGATCACCATAACCTTCTTCAAGTAATCGATGAACTTCTGCTACACTTTTTTTCAAATCAAAATAGTGCAAAAGCACATGTCGAAAAAACACTTTATCGCGTTCCATTTTTCACAAAGCAAAAGAAATTGTTGTTTAGGAAAATAATTGTGTATGCTGACTGAATGTTATCGAGAAATGTCGAAATTAATCACAAACTACCTGTTTCGTTAGTAATGACTACTAGAACTGTTTGCATTGCCATCTAACATTTGCGGGCGGAAACTAAGTTAAGGTCCTAATATAATAAAATCAAATGTTTAAGTCTTAATTTGGATTCTCTTGAGTAAACTTACAAAATATCAAATAATAAGTAAAATAAATTATCATTGTTTAAACACAAAAAAATATCGCTACGTAATTAAAAACGTAACCCGTATGTTCACCAAGTTGATGATGTGTTTTATAAATAAAATAACTGTTACCAAACAGACATATTAGTTAAAAGTTTGACATTAGTATCAAAGTAGAAGAAAAAAATGTTCGATGTTATTTTATTGTGCAATAGATAAAATAATGTTAATAAACATTCTATTTGTTAAACTATGAAGTAACATGAACGTTCTCTCGTCCTAATTTCATATAAATACAATTTTTAATTAATGTTCTGCTTGATAATAACCACTTCACTTATGAATTACATCATCGATTTTATTAGTATTAAAATCACATTTTCAGTTACACAGTAATATTATGTTTAATCGTTTTAAGACAATGACTAATTTATTTTAATCTAATTTTTGCACTTTAAAAATTTACTTTAGGTTTGGTGTTAACCTTAGAGCCGAAACATTTGACTTTATTATATTACTTTATCATTATTGTGATTACTATTGTAATTTCCAATTTACTTTAAGATTAACGTTGCTTCTTACTTGCTTTTATTTTTATTTATTATTATTAAAGTAAGATTAGCGAATTAGAGTGCGCCCAATGCAGTAGAATAAACTCTGTAGACACGATCTCATATAAAATGACTGCTATTTGCAACTATCTATTAGCAACGTTGAATATTAGTTCATGAAGAAAGGTAGGTTGCGAGTTGTGTGGATAATTATTCTTGACGTGTTTGACGTATGTCTCGTGCGCGTATCA
This sequence comes from Odontomachus brunneus, assembly GCF_010583005.1. NCBI lineage: Eukaryota > Metazoa > Arthropoda > Insecta > Hymenoptera > Formicidae > Odontomachus > Odontomachus brunneus. Next base: position 162,972 of record NW_022639725.1, read on the forward strand.
ATCATGTTGTTAAGAATATGTTGCTATGAAATCGCAAATCGATAATTTTCGACCATGCTTATTATTGCAGCCATATCACACGCTTTAATTCGCTAATATTTCATAATTAATATCTTGAAATTTTACAAATTGCTTAAAAAAAGGTAACTTTTTTTTCAGTTTGAAATGTTCTATCTTCACACAAATTTTGTCGTGAAGCCGACAGGTACGCTGTAAAAAAATTAAAAATAAATGTTATAAGTAATAAGTAATAAGTAAACATACGTATAAAATAAAATTCATATACTTTTTTAAAGAAACGTAAAAAGGCGTCAATGTACGTACTTCCTTGCTTAAATAAAATTAAAATACTAAAATATTGATGTTTAAATTTATATTTTCTACAGAAAGAAGTGTATTATAGATATAGTATAGTATTATAGATCTGGATCAAGTGCTAATAGTTATAAAAAAATTGTCCCCTCGATGCCGCCACCTTACCGTGGTGGAGGGGTACCAGCGATCCGATGAAGGCTCGGCGGCAGTACCTTCCGGTTTCGGCCAAAAGGGAGGCCCCTACCTAAGGATCGCTGGCGAACGGCGGCAACGGGGAA
>NW_022639725.1:163574-165752 GCF_010583005.1 Odontomachus brunneus
CATCGAGGTGGTGCGGCCTTTCCGTACCTGGCGCCCAACTATCGTACGCGTTTTCGTGGTGTGACTCAAAGCCCACGGCAAATTGTCGACGCGGCTGACAGGCGACTGTCTGCCGTCGCTCGCGAAATAATCTCGCGAGTCGCGTCGCAATACATCAAAATAAACATTTTTTTAGATTCAAATATTACTTTTGATAACATATAATTTGACTAATATATGCGACAAAAATAATAGTAACATTAAGGACAGTACGAATACTATGTGTGATATTACATATATTATAAACGAATGTGCCACTGAAGAAGTCGATAATGATAATATTATCGATACCAATGTTATTAATATTGAAAGCAATCTTCATACTACTAATCGTGAGTTCAATATTATTTTTAAAATTTTAATAAATGCTTCTAAACAGTAAAATTTAATTTTGAAGACAAGTATATTAATTTTTATTTTTTTCTAGTGTATAATGAAGAACTAATAGAATTAAACACTGAAAACGTTTGTACTGATTCAGACTATGATAAGAATAATGATGCAACTTATGAACCAAGTTCAAATGCAAGCACAAGCAACAGTAACATAACTAACAGTAACACTGAGATAAAAACGGACAGACAAAATGAAACTTATATTAATAAAAGTACAACAGTTGATAGCATTAATATATCTGTATCAAATGTACCTGGATGTAATGATGAGAATATGTATGTTTTAACTTCGAAACCTAAAGAAGCACAAAAGAAAAACTTTCATTTCTTTTGCAAAAAATTTCAAAGTAAAATAGCTAAACATTTAGAGAAGATTCATAATAATGAAGAAGTTCAAAAATTTTCTATGTTATTGAAAGGTTAGTAAATATATTGTATTATAATTTATTGTATTGTATAAATTTTATATATAATAGTTTCAATTTAAAATTTTCTTAAGTATGAATGCTACTTGTAACATTACATATACTATAAATTAATGCTCGAAATTAGTTGAACAAACTTTCGAGTTTCTTCATTGTAACGGGCTTTCGAGACGATTTCCGAAAGTCACGCCTACTTATCCCTACGGTAAACCTCCTGTTTAGGGGACCCCTCTCTTATGGCCTTCATGTTGCTATATGTTATACAGGTCAATCTCCTAAGTGACCTTCTGAAGGTTTTAAAGGTTACTCGTTGTTTGTTATAAAATTTTTAACAAAAGTAGTTACATAAAATGATTGTAATTTTTGGACACCGTATATACAAAAACATCTAATTTGTAAACTAAGAAGGGTTGTGCTACAAACATATACACACACACTGCTCGCCAGCAAGCGCACTCGCCAGCCCGACAGGGCGGGCTCACAGTGGGTGCATATGTATACATAATGGGAACATACGCACCTACCGACCTCGCCCAGTCGGCCGGGCGAGCGTGCTTGCTGGCGAGCAATGTGTATGTGTATGTGTGTGTATATATGTGTGTAGCAGGAACCTTCTTAGTTTACAAATTTGATGCTTTTGTATATACAGTGCCCAAAAATGACATTCATTTTATGTAACTACTTTTGTTAAAAATTGTTTAACAAACAACGAGCGACGACTAAAACTTTCAGAAGGTCACTCAGGAGAGTGACCTCTATAACATATGTCAAGGTCAAGGTTATCAAAGGGGAGTCCCCTAAACAGGTTTTATTAAACTTAGTTTTATTTTATTTTATCATTAATTGTTAATATACGAAGTGTCTGACGCAAAATTTGCCAAAACTCGCGCAGGTAGAATGCAGGTAGAACGGATCAAATTAAACAGAGAATTATTTCAGCATTGTATAAACTTAAAATTTTGAGATATTAATGAAAGAATATACAAAATATATTAGTTTTTATAATATACAATCTCATAAAATAGAAATAAAAGCAAGTAAGAATCAACGTTTATCTTAGAACAAATGTGAAAAATAGAATAATTTTAAAATAATATTAGAACCTTAACTTAGTTTCCGCCCAAAAAATACTGAGAAAAAGCATTTATTGTAAAAAATTTATTTAAATTATTTCAATGAAAGTATTTTCCATCACTTTCTACAACTTTTTGCCATCTTTCTGGCAACTGGGCGATACCATCTCGATAAAACGATGTTTGTTTCGAAGCAATCCATTCGTCCACCCATTCTCGCACTTCTTCAACATTTCGGAAGCGTGT
>NW_022639725.1:165762-175261 GCF_010583005.1 Odontomachus brunneus
ATTCGCTAATATTTCATAATTAATATCTTGAAATTTTACAAATTGCTTAAAAAAAGGTAACTTTTTTTTCAGTTTGAAATGTTCTATCTTCACACAAATTTTGTCGTGAAGCCGACAGGTACGCTGTAAAAAAATTAAAAATAAATGTTATAAGTAATAAGTAATAAGTAAACATACGTATAAAATAAAATTCATATACTTTTTTAAAGAAACGTAAAAAGGCGTCAATGTACGTACTTCCTTGCTTAAATAAAATTAAAATACTAAAATATTGATGTTTAAATTTATATTTTCTACAGAAAGAAGTGTATTATAGATATAGTATAGTATTATAGATCTGGATCAAGTGCTAATAGTTATAAAAAAATTGTCCCCTCGATGCCGCCACCTTACCGTGGTGGAGGGGTACCAGCGATCCGATGAAGGCTCGGCGGCAGTACCTTCCGGTTTCGGCCAAAAGGGAGGCCCCTACCTAAGGATCGCTGGCGAACGGCGGCAACGGGGAAGGAAACCCCCACAGATAACCGGACCGCGGTGAGCTGCAGCCCCGCGGTTGCTAGAGAGGGACGTAAGACCCTCCACTGCAGGGGAGCCCGGCGACTTCCAAAGGGCCGATGGGCCCAATCGACGGTAAGGGTAGGCGGCCCTGACTCCAATCGCCCGGCTGGCTGAGGCCGTTAGGTGGGGCTTGCTCCACCACCAGTCTTGGGGGGGGGGTTCGGGGTAGGGGGGACCTCCGCTCCGAGACGGAGCCGTCCCGTAGTCTCCCGTCCCGGGGGAGGAGAAGATCCCACACGAGTAGGCATTGCACGCCGGTTTGGCAGCCGAAAGTGTGGGACACCCTCGAACCGTCCCTACTCGGGCCTCGGCCTGGGTAGGGTGGGGAGAGGTACCCACACCCGGGATTGCACGTCGGTAGTTTCCGACAACCCGGGGGGTGGAGGGGTGCGCGGGCCGCTCGGACATATTCCGAGGTCAGGGTCGCGCACCCTGGGATGGCCATCCCGTCGGAGCTACCCGGAGATTCCCTCCGGGCCGGCGGGACGGGAGGTGGAGTCGCAGGGACCGGTACATTGGCCCTTCCCACATTCTGTGGAGAGGTGCCGCACCCCGACAACCCTGCGACTCCTCCTGGTCACGCCGCATCTCGCGGCGTGACCGGCCGTGATGGTCCCCCCGTGTGGGCAGCTGCGCACGTGGTATCTCAGGGGTCTGCGTGGCATTTGCCAGGACCTCTACAGCTGTGGTCCGATCAACGTCGGACCTGTGCTCATATCGTAAACCCCCGGGGTCGTTCTGTCATGTCTATGACGATCTCCGGGGGAGCGAGGGCCTTGGCTTAACCGCCTGGGCCGCGAGGATGGGGACCTCTATAAAAAACCCCCCTAATCTCAAATTTTTAAGCCGCGGCGAGGAGATGGATGGCCGGCGGGTTAGTCGGTCACTAGCGGTCCACCACGGGACACCTGTCGAACTCCGGGCGTACAAATCGCCCGACCCCAGCCGAGGGGGCACCGGCTGGGGAGTATCGAGTTCCTCCCGACATTAGAGCCCGCCCTGTACGCCTTCCGGTTACAAAAGGTTGGCAACACTGGAATGATGGCACAACTTAACTCAAATTATAAAAAGGACGTGAGGAGGGGAGAGGGAGAGGAAGAGGCTGAGGCATACCCCTCAATTCTGTGTGGGCGCAAGGTGCCAGTTGCCGAGCCGATCACCAGCTCGCGGGATTGGTCTCCTGTGGCAGAGACCAGTAAGGAGTCAGCCGAGACAAATGTCTCTGCTAGATAGGACTTTGTCGGGACGCAGATCCATCCTAACAGCGCTGGAGACCCAGCGGGGCTAACACTAGCCCGCATGAGTCTCCTTGATGAGGGCGAGCTTGCTCGCGGTGTCTCCCTTTTGAGGTTGCGCGGAGGGGGGAAGACAGGCGAGGACTCCGATAGTGAAGGGGATAGGGAGCCTGCGGCGGACTCTCCCGGCCCGTCGGGAGACAGGACTGGCTTCCTAAGAGCCAAGAGGAGGAAGACTGACTCGGCTCCCCCTCCCATCCCCGATTCGTCTCCGGAGCGCGAGATCGAGGTGCTGGATCGCTCCTCGGACTCGAGCTCCTCTTCGGAGTGTGAGGGGGGGGAGGTCAAGCTGATCAGCACGAGAAAAAAGGATGTCAGGGGACGCCCCCCGAAGAATCCCTTACATAAAGGGTGCTTCATGGCGGAAGCGTTGAGGGCCAGGGAGGTTGCCAGGAAAAGGAAACGGCAAGCGGAGCATGAGGACTTCGCCCTGGCCCCATCCACGGAGGTGAAGCTAACCCCGAGGTTGTGGAAGGCACGCAGGGAGCAGGAGGAGCTCCTTAATGAGTTCAAGGAGACCTCCATAGCCGGGCTAGGCGCCATAGTCACCGAGCAGGTGGCTATGTTGAGAAAGATAGCACAAGGCTGCACCAATCTCAAGGGCACCACGGTGAAAGCCATGTGGGACACTACGGTGCAGATTGCGGCAGCAGCGATGGCGCTCAACCTGCGCTCGCAGGAGAGTGGACAGGTGGTGTCGGTCCCCGAATGGGAGGACCTCAGAGAGGAGGTCCGTCAGCTCAAGGGCGACTTGACCCACATTAGGGCGGAAAATGCGAGCCTCAAGGTCGAGAATGAGGACCTTAAGGCTCGCACCAAGAAATTAGAAGAGGAGAAAGCGGCAGCGGAGCAGCCGCCTCTGTCCCGGCCAAAAAGGCTGACGCGGCCGGCCATTGTGGAGGAGACTGATTCGAAGGGGGAGGGATCTCAGGAGACGTTTATTGTCCTCCCGGATCCCACGCCGGACCCGTTATGTCGTCCGCAACCGGGGGAGATCATCCCCCCGGCGGTCAGACCTCCGCTCAAGAGGGTTTCGACAATTATAAAGCCCCCGAGAGTGGTGGAGTCCTATCCCGCCAACCTGGCCGACGGGGGATTGTTGGCTAGCCTGAAGGCTTTGATCCCAGAGATCCTGACGGGAATGGGCATCCACTCCCCCTCGCCCCCGACTCCTGGTCCGCCTGGGACCACGAGGGTAGGGGAGGTAGTGGGGAGCTCCGTTATGGAGGTGGAGCCGGAGGAGCGTCGCCGCCCTCCCTCCTCCTCCGGGAGCAAACGTGAGAAGGAGGGGAGGGAGGAATCCATCCGGACCCCTGCGGTGGCGGCTGGAGAGGGTGGCCAGAAGGCCGCCAAGAAAAAGAAGAACAAAAAGAGGAAGGACAGGAAGGGAGGGGAGGACCCCGAGTCCCGGGTCCCCTCAACCCAAGGACCTCCCGGTGCTAAGGGACAGGAAAAACCCCAGCCGGGCACTAAGGGTCGTCGAGGTGCCCCTATAGCTCATAAGGGCGGCCCGAAAGGAGGGGCGTCTGCTTCCACTCCAGCGGGGGGAAGGCCGGAAAGGGTGGAGGAGGTTCCTACTCGCTCCTCCACCCTGCCGTCCCCGGCTGAGGGCTGGAACAAAGTGGCAGGCAGGAAGTCGGGGCAAAAGCCAAAAGTAGCTCCACCACAGCCGACCCCGGGGGGAAAAACACTCGCCCCTCAGGATAGCGGCAAAGGGCAACCGCGCAAAGGGAAGAAGATGGGGGGCACCCAACCCCCCCGGATCCCTCGAAGAAGCCAGGTGGTAAACCCTCCCCGGACCACGCCGGGAAGTCGGGAGGGAAAGTTGTGCCGCGCCTGAAGGCGCCAACATCTGCAGATGTGTGCATCACCTGCCCGGAAAGGAAGTATGCGGAGGTTATGCGCACAGCCAGGAGCAGGATTCCCTTCGCCGAGCTGGGAATCAAAAACTTGAGATGCAAGAGAGCCATCACCGGAACTCTCATTCTCGAGGTTCCTGGCCCGGAGGGGGGGGGAATTGGCGAACATCCTGGCTGGAAGGCTAAGGGAGGTGTTCGCTGGCGAGGAGGGAGTGCGGGTCGACCTCCCTTCCAAGAAGGCGGAGATCCGCCTTCATACTCTGGAGGACTCCATCACGGCCGCAGAGATAGCTGCGGCCGTGGCGGTTTTTTCGGGGGGAGATCCCTCCGATATCAAAGTCGAAGGGACTAAAAGAGCCCCTAACGGGCTCGCAACCGCCTGGGTGCAGTGCCCCGTCGCCGTGGCCAGAAAGGTCGCGGAGGCGAGCCGCATCCAGGTCGGCTGGGGGATGGCTCGAGTCGAGGTGCTGGCGACGAGGACCCTGCAGTGCTTCCGCTGCCTGGAAGAGGGGTACGTTCGCCAGCACTGCCGCAGCGATGTCGACAGGTCCGACGTATGCTATCGCTGCGGCGGCCCGGGCCATCGGGCCGCGGAGTGCACTGGACGCATTGTATGTCCGGTGTGCTCTACGGCCGAGAAGGAAGTAACCCACAGACTGGGTGGGGAGGCGTGCATTGCCTTCCAAAAGAAGAGGGGGAAGGGAGAAAAGGGGCGGGGAAAGCCCGAACCTCGCCTCCCTCCCTTTCCCCACAGGTTCGCGGCCCGCAGCAACCCTCGGTCTCCCAGAAGCCGGTTGCGGGGCCTTCCGGGTCGGGTCAACGAGCCCCTCCCGCGAAGGAGAGAAGGGAGCCTAGGAGGCCCGGAAAAAAAGAGGCTGGCCCATCTGCACCTGAGGACTCAAGGGTCCTCCCTGAGGTGTAGATGGAGGAGACTTCGCCGATGGCGGACGGAGAGGCAGGGGGGGGCGGATATAGCCCCTGTACAAATGGAGGTGGCTGGCCTCGAGGAAGTGATCAGAGCGCCCAACAATGGCGACTAAACTTTTCCAGGCCAATCTAGGCCACACGAGAATCGCCCATGACCTGTTCCTGCACTCGCTTGCTGAACGCGGGGCGTGGCGTCCGAGCCCTATCGGGTCCCGGCCGACGACATTCGTTGGTTCGGGGTCCCGGGGGGCTCGGTCGCCATATATTGGAGGAGCTGCCAGGAATCTCCCCGGCCGACGCTTATCGAGGCCAAGGAATTCCTGGTGGTGGTGAGATGGGGGGCCTTGGTGGTGGTCGCCCTTTACGCTCCCCCCAGATGGATAAGGGCCGACAACGAGGAGCACCTTGACCGGGTAGCAGGAGTCATAAGAAGATGCACCTCTCTTCCGGTGGTGGTGGCCGGGGACTTTAACGCCAAATCCACGGCGTGGTGTTCCCCGGCCACTAACCATCGTGGTCGGCTCACCGAAACCTAGGCGGCTTCGTTGGGCCTTCACCTGCTAAACGAAGGCTCGGTGAGCACCTGCGTGCGTCCGCAGGGCGAATCGATCATCGACCTCACCTGGGTCAATGGCCCTGCGGTGCGCGCGGTGGGGGGCTGGAGGGTGGCGGAGGGGATCGACACTGGTCCCGACCATCTCTACATAGAGATGATCCTCTCCGCCATCTCCCCCGAGGTGCTCAGGCGCCGCCGGGAAAGGGAGCGGGGGCGGTCCGGCAGATGGGCCCTCCATAAAATGGATGAGGACGCCTTCAAGGCATCCATGGCCGGGGCGGGGTGGGCTCGGGGGATGATCCCCCTCGACCCAATCTATCGCCGGCGGACGTGGAGGAGGAGGCGGAGAAACTCGGGGAAGATATGGAGAGGGCGTGCAATGCGTCCATGCCCCGAGTCCGTCCCACGCCCTTCAGGTCCGCGTACTGGTGGACGGAGGAGATAGCCGAACTCAGGCGCTCCTCCGTCCAAGCCAGACGTCGAATGCAGCGGGCCAGAAGGGCGGGGAACGTCGCCGAGGCGACGAGGGCGCGCAGGGCTTTCCGAGCCGCACGGAAAGCTCTGCGCGTAGCTATTGCGAAGGCCAAGGCCAAGGCGTGGGAAGATCTGCTCAAGTCCCTGGACAAAGACCCTTGGGGGCGCCCGTACAGGATAATCCTGCAAAGATTGAGACCCTGGGCGCCCCCGGTCACGGAAAGTCTGGAACCCCCGCTCCTCGACAATGTGGTGGGGGCCCTTTTCCCGGATGAGGGGCCGCCACCCCTTCCGTGCGAGGGTCCCCCTCCGGACTGGAACGAGGAGTGGGAGGTGTCCGGGGACGAGTTGGCCCGGGCGGCTCGCCGGCTAGGCGGGGCGAGAAAAGCCCCTGGGCCGGACGGAGTCCCGGGCCGAGCTTGGGCCCTGGTCTTGGCCGATGTCGGGGCCCGCCTAAGGCACCTCTTCACCGGGTGCCTCAGGACAGGCACTTTCCCCAGTCGGTGGAAAAAGGCGGGGCTGGTCCTCATACCCATGGTGGGCCGGCCCCTGGACGCCCCTTCCGCGTATAGGTCCATATGCCTATTGGACGAGGTGGGAAAATTCTTCGAAAAGATCGTGGTGGCCCGCCTCGTCCGGCACCTCTCTCGGGAGGGCCCGGACTTGAGCGACGCTCAATATGGCTTCCGCGTTGGCCGCTCCACGGTAGACGCTATTCTCCGTGTGAAGGCCTTCGCGGAGGCCGAGACGGAGGAAGGGAGGGTAGTTGCGGCAATATCGTTGGATATAACGAATGCCTTCAACTCCCTCCCCTGGGACCGGGTAGAGGAGGCGATGCGATTTCACCGCTTTCCCCTCTACCTGGTTCATATTGTCCGGACCTATTTCCGGGGGAGGACTCTGGAGTTCGTCGACCGTGACGGACTCCAGCGCGGAAGGGGCATGCGGTGCGGGGTCCCGCAGAGATCCGTCTTGGGGCCCCTGTTGTGGGATCTCGCTTATGACCGCGTCCTCAGGACAGCCCTTCCGCCGGGCAGCACAGTCGTCTGCTATGCGGACGACGCGCTGGTGCTGTCCGGAGGCTCCGACTGGGGGGAAGCGACGGCCCTAGCCAACGTGGCCGTCGAATGCGTCGTACGCTCTATTTGGGCGCTGGGCCTGAGAGTGGCTCCTCAAAAGAACGAGGCGATGTTTATGCACGCCCCGGCGGAAGGGCCACCCCCCCCAGGCCCACATAATAGTGGGAGACACCCGCGTGGATGTGGGGCCCGCGTTGAAATACCTTGGCCTCACCTTGGATGGAACTTGGGGCTTTGTCGAGCACTTTGAACGACTTAGCCCCAAGCTGGGCAAGATGGCGGGCGCGCTGGCCTGCCTCCTGCCCAACTTCGGTGGTCCACGGACTTTGGTGAGACGGCTGTATGCCAACACGGTCCACTGTATGGCCCTATATGGGGCCCCGGTGTGGGCGGGTGAGATGGGGGCCAATCGGCGCATTTTGGCGCTAGTCAATAGCGCCCAGCGCTTCATGGCCAACCGTCTCACCCGCGCTTATCGGACCGTGTCGCATGCAGCCGTCACGGTTTTGGCCGGCATGATCCCTGCGGACCTCCTCGCCGGGGTGTACACCGACAAGTACACCTGCCTAAGGAGGCTCCGCGAGGAGGGAGAAGACTTGTCGGCCGGGACCATAGGGCGGATCCGAGCCCTGGCCCAGCGTAAGGCCCTCCGGCGCTGGAAAAGGCAACTCGGGGGGCCTAACGTGCCGGGCAGGCGGACCATCGAGGCCATCCGCCCCTGTCTCCTCGAGTGGGTGGACAGGGGCCACAGCGGGTTAAGCTTCCACCTGACACAGGTGCTCACCGGGCACGGCTGCTTCGGTGAGTACCTGTGTCGACTAGGGAAAGAGCGTACGGCGCATTGCCACCACTGTGCGGCCGATCGGGACACCGCGCAGCACACCCTAGCTGAATGCCAGGCGTGGGCTGCCGATCCCGGTGCCCTGATCGCAGTGGTTGGCGGCGACCTCTCGCCCCCGGCCGTAGTCAGAGCTATGGTCGGGAGCAAAGAGGCCTGGGAGGCGGTGGTCTCCTTCTGCTCCTCCGTTATGGGATGGAAGGAGGCCGCCGAAAGAGTTAGGAGGGGGGAGGCGGATGTTGTACCGCTCCCCCCTCCACCTCCTCTTCGGAGGAGGATGAGGAGGACGAAGTGCCGAGGAGGCGTGCGAGGCGGGGTCGCAGGTGGCGTTCCCGCCCACCTCAGATACAGGGTCCCAGAGGGGAACCCCAACTAAGGGTTCCCCTCCCACTTAGGGTAGGAACGCCCTCACTTGCGGGCGACCATGGCAGGGGAGGACATCTCCCCTCCCAATCCCCCCGGCCGCCCACTGCCCTGACGGGCAAATCCGGAGTGATTCCGGAATTAGGAGTGGAGCCCCCCCACCCACGGAGGGGCGGGCGGAGACGCTCGGACCGCGCTTTCCGATCTCGGAGGCGCGTCTTGGGGCGTCCCCTCACCCGGCCCTCAATGGGTGATACGAGTGGGCTCCAAGAGGAGGTCGGCGATAGGCGGGAACTCCTGCCGTCGACAACCCCAAACCCCCCCCCCAGAACCAACGGTAGGGGTGCGGCGAGAGGTCGTGTGTCCGCCTCTCGCTGCGCAAAAGCCGCGGACGGCGCAACTGGTGAGCGGGAGGCTTGCGGGTACTTTACCCGCTCCTTCCCTCACCGGATAAGGAGCGCATTAGCGCTAGCGCAGGGCGGCCCCCCGAAGAATGCCGAAAGGCGATGCCAGGGGGTCGCCCTACTCGCGCGGTGAAGGACACACTCAGGGGTTTTTAGTGGGTATACCTTCTTCACTCCTTAGAGAGGGGGAGGGGAGTTCCACATATCCCCGGAGACCTTCCCGGGTCTCCGGGGGATGCGTAATGCATTTTCCCCTGAGTTATCAAAAAAAAAAAAAAAAAGTTATAAAAAAATTGTAATATTATAATGTTGCACCCATTGAAAGTAAAAAAGTTATATATTAAAAATAATATTTTGTATACAAACAACAAATATATACATTAGCATCAATAGACGTAAATATTTTAGTCTACTTTGAAACTTTTTCAAGTGCATTTACTTGGTGCCGAGACGTCACTGCATTTATTGATGAGTTAGATAAAAAAGGAGCATAAAACTAATATCGATTTAGCATATATAGTAGTCTACAATGAGTATCTTGTTATTAAGCTATTTCATTAAATATATTTAGTATGGAATACCCCATAGTGAACTTACATTCGTGATATTTTTTATAAGTACTTTGGAACGTAAGAAGATCATAGAAACTCTTCGAAGAAATGGCAATTTCTTATTTAACACTGATCCATTATTGAATAATGGGAAACTTATTGTTTGTAGAAGGCCACAAAGCAAATTAAACCGTAAAGCGACTGATTTTACATATTGTATTAAATGTAAAGGTTTTTTTTACAAAAAAAAAACATTAGACACTACTTTGCACAATGTAGTGGCAAAAAATCGTTTAGATCCGTACAAGTTTTGGGAAGAAAAATTAGTAGCCGAATTCATAGTGATCCTAATTATGTATTATTAGGACCTTAACTTAGTTTCCGCCCGCAAATGTTAGATGGCAATGCAAACAGTTCTAGTAGTCATTACTAACGAAACAGGTAGTTTGTGATTAATTTCGACATTTCTCGATAACATTCAGTCAGCATACACAATTATTTTCCTAAACAACAATTTCTTTTGCTTTGTGAAAAATGGAACGCGATAAAGTGTTTTTTCGACATGTGCTTTTGCACTATTTTGATTTGAAAAAAA
>NW_022639725.1:175693-180792 GCF_010583005.1 Odontomachus brunneus
TACTCACCAGACATAGCGCCTTCTGATTACCACTTGTTCAGATCGATGCAGCACGGCTTGAGTGGTACACGCTTCCGAAATGTTGAAGAAGTGCGAGAATGGGTGGACGAATGGATTGCTTCGAAACAAACATCGTTTTATCGAGATGGTATCGCCCAGTTGCCAGAAAGATGGCAAAAAGTTGTAGAAAGTGATGGAAAATACTTTCATTGAAATAATTTAAATAGATTTTTTACAATAAATGCTTTTTCTCAGTATTTTTTGGGCGGAAACTAAGTTAAGGTCCTAATAAAAAATAATATATTTCCTATACTTCGGGATGATTCGGTTACACGTTCAATACGTTACGATCAATTGTTGATAACATATGGAAATAAATTAGCAACAAAATAAAAAACACATACATCAACATGATTCGTTCACGTCTTCGAACGAATCATATCAACATGATATGATTCGTTCACGTCTTCGACTACTTGGAAGATTCTGGTTTGCTATAAAAAACTTTAATAAAAATCTTGAACAGTTTAGTTCTATTTATGACCCATTACATTATGATGATTGTATCAAAGCTGTGTACGAGGTGGCACAATTAGATAGAGATACTAATATTTACAAAGCACCGGCAACAGCTTCTACTTTGGGAACATTAATAAAACAAGTTGGTAACATATTTATTACAGAATGTATAAAACACCATGATTTTAAACAAAAAGAAAATGCTGAAAATTTTTTGAAAATTTGGCAAGAAGATTTTGGTATATCTGTCAATAAAATAGTTCAAGAAACTCAGGCACAAAAACGACGACAAAAAAAGATTATATTGCCAAGTATTGACGATATACAAAAACTGTATAATTATTTACATAAAAAACGAATAGCAGCGTGTGAACAATTAAAAAAAGGTTTTACATACAAAGTATGGTTGGATCTAGCAGAAAATACACTTATATTACCTCAGCTATTTAACAGACGTAGAGCTGGCGAAATCGAACGAGTTCTTATAGAAGATTTCCAATCTTATAAAGGTATCGATGGAAATACACATAAAGAATTACATCAATCATTATCATTGGTTTCGCAAAAGGTAATATTATATAACATTATTTATTATATTTATTTTTAATTATTATTTTAGTTATTTTTAGAAAAAGTAAAATGTAAACCTTAGTTTGTATGTTATTACAATTATACCATGTATCATTTCAATAAATATAACTACATATTTTGCAAGATATTCAAGTAACTAAAAAATATTTCAAACCAAATTTGTATGATTACGAGGAGAAATTCTGATAATACCACTCCATTGATCTTCAATAACTTAAGTCATGTGAAAATTTGATTTAGTCTTCAATTTTTTAAACTAAATTATGTGATTTTTTTTTCTTTAACATAAATCAATTCCTTTGGTCATTCTCCGTAAGAATACTGGAATGAAAATATCGAAAAGTGTATTTTTCGAGCTATTTTATATTACATTTTTACTGATATTTTTCAGTATAAAATATAGAAAATCTTGAAAACTACTTACTTTTTAATAAAGTTATATTAACTCTTCTACTGTAAAATAGCAAATAAAATAGATTTTGCAAAAAAAGAACAGAAAAAATTAAAAAAATTACATTGCATTTTACAGATTGTAAAGTGGTATTGACCGATTTTTTTTCTATTTAGCTGTATTGATTAAAATAAGACAACTTGTACAGTTTCTATGGTTAAAATAATAATATACATATATGTACATTTATAAATAAATGTTTATTAGTAATGTTATGTAGGACAAAACATGATGAAACGCTAAAAGACGTTTCAGCCGAAATGCATGTATTGCATAAACGAACATTGCGAAATACGGCAAATAAATCAAAAGTGCACGCGCTGCAGAAACATCACGTTACACTTTTGAACTGTTAGGTAATTAGGTCGGTAACCTAATTCCCTAATTTCATGAATGATATATAAAGAGTAGAGAGCAGAGAGCAGAGAGAGGAGAGAGAGATACTGACCAGTATAGAGGCGTACGTTACATGTCTCAAGTGAGAGACCGCTGACTCGGGAGTAATACGAGTGTTTCGCATTATAATAACATTAACTTACTCGGTAAAGGATAAGTTAAAACGTATCTATGTGAAGTGTAATAGAACGTGATCGGAAACTGTAAGAAAACAAGTTTAATAATATATTTTTATTATAAAAACTCCTCAAGATTATAAGTTTCCCTTACTATCCTAACCGTTTGCACGTCGGCACCGAAATCCCAATTACCGGTTGTGCTTATCATAATTGAGGGCACAACAGTAAAAATATGTTTTATATTATATTCTGATATTTTTCAGTATAAAATATAGAAAATCTTGAAAACTACTTATTTTTAATAAAGTTATATTAACTTTTCTACTGTGAAATAACACAAGTTTAACACAAAATAAAACAAGTTTAGCTGTATTGATTAAAATAAAACAACTTATATAGTTTCTATGGTTAAAATAATAATATACATATATGTATATTTATAAATAAATGTTTATTAGTAAAAATATGTTTTCTAATATTATATCTAATATTTTCAGCTTGTAAAGAAATATGTAATATTCTCAATTCGTGACAAATTAATGAGTACTGTACCAGTTATTTTACATTCGCAACTGCTACAATGTTTACAAATTATTTTAAAATATCGTTCTGATGCTAAAGTACCAACTAAAAATCCATTTTTATTTGGAATTCCAAGTGACAATAAGAGGCGCTTCAGATATTTAAGAGCATGTGTTCTATTATGTAAATTTTCTAAAGAATGTGATGCAAAATTGCCTTATACTTTAAGAGGCACAAAATTACGTAAACATGTAACGGCCTTGCGTTACGTGCGGGATAGTCTTAGCCGGTGTGGTCCGGGTTTCGTGTGTGAAATGAAAACCAGTGGTATAGGTGCTAATAATTTGGAACTATATTCTAATCTCAAAGCTATTTACAATTATTTACAGGCGACGTTACGCCGTTGGCGCGTGGTCGCGTTTTTGCTCTCGTCGGGAGCCGTTGTTGTCGTCTCGCGATCAGCTGCGAGCGTCGAGGCGCGCGAGCGTCAGGCGGGACGCGGTCGGAATTGTTTCCGGATACACTATTGTTCGTCGTTCGGAGTTCGTTGCCTCATCGGCTTTAATCTGTTTATGTATCCTGGTTTTTCCTTGCTGGTTTAAAGGCGCTCGTTGTCGCCGTTATCTTACGCCCTGTATGCGTTCGCGATTGTAGATGTTAGCGGCGTAGCGTGAGGAGGAAAAGGATGCCGACGTCGCGTATCCACTTCGGTCGACGGAGCGGTGTGTGGAAAGGAAACCGACGTCGCGAATCCACTTCGGTCGGTAGAGCGGTATCGGAGAGGATGTCGACGTTGCGTATCCACTTCGGTCGACGGAGCGGTGTGTGGAAAGGAAACCGACGTCGCGAATCCACTTCGGTCGGTAGAGCGGTATCGGAGAGGATATCGACGTCGCGTATCTACTTCGGTCGACGGAATGTCTAGGATCTCTAGGAATTGCGAGTTCTGGTCGGTTGTGCGCCTGAGAGGAGCTTTCCGATCAATCTCTCTCGATGTCAATTTTCTATCGGCTTTTATACAAAATTATAACAAACAGTTCGACTGTTTGTTGACCTTGCGGTTATTCCGCGCGCGGTTGTTCGGCGTTTTCTTGTTGTTAATGTTTCGGATGTCGTGACGCTTTCCGGATCGTCACAAACATATTGCCACATGTTGTATAACTTTAAATTTGTCCGACGATCAAGTCAAGATTTAGCAAATTTTATGGGGCATGATAAAAATATACATAAAAGTCATTATAGGTAACCGATACCTGAACTAGAAATATTACGTATGACAAATCTGTTAGAAATAGCACAAGGAGGTGATCATGAAAATGTAGAAGAAAAAAATGAAGAAGACAATGAAGAAGATGAAAATGTTAGTGAAGATAATAATGAAGATTATACGAGTGATACTCATGTCACGTCTTAGTTGTTTTTTTCTTTTTTAAACGTGTTAATTGTCCTTTTTGGGTCAATGGATTTAACTACTTTACCCTGGGATGGACAAGTTCGTGTGATTGTGAGTGAGTAAATGTGTGAACGTATGTGTGTGAACAATAATGATTTTACTTACTGATTTTGGTTTTGTATTGATTCTTTCTTTTAAGTAATTATTTTGAAGTCCTTCTTGTACTGTAGTTACTGAAGAGGTAGGATCGGACTTAAGAGGTTGGTGAAGGTTTGGGAATATGAGTAAAGTGCGATGCTTAGAAATTGGTCAAGGGATATGTTAGGAAAACAAAGCTTTGTCTCAATTGTTATGTATATTATTTGTTTTTTAAAGGTTTAATTAATTTGCGACGCGACTCGCGAAATTATTTCGCGAGCGACGGCAGACAGTCGCCTGCCCGCCGCGTCGACAAATTGCCGTTGGCTCCGGAACGCGCCACTAAAACGCGGTAGTTGGGCGCCAGGTGCGGAAAGGCATCACCACCTCGATAGACGCGAAAGTCGATAACTATCACGAAAATCGCGTGTCCCGGAACCGTCGGGACCGGTAGCTTACAAGATTTTGAGTCGGAGACGGGATGGGCAGGAGAGGTTGAAAACGATCCTACACGTCTTCGGTAACAGTGCGTTTATTTGTGGGACTCTCGCACGTCCCGGTAAGAAGCGCGATACAGCGTACTAAAGAAACGATAGTCGCGATACGGTACTACGCTCGCTGCAATGCCGAAAACCCGAGGGCGAGTCCCTCGGGTGAGCCTTATGACACGCGCGGCCGCGATAACTCGAGCGATAACATCACGAAATTCTACAATTTTGTAAACTGCAGAGCAGATGGTTGGTCTTACAAAGGTCGGTGGCGGCCCGTGGGTCAGGCGGTGGTGGCGACGGTCGTCCTCTCTCTCGCCCTCTCTCTCGCACTCTCTGCTTGCTCGTCCGCTCCACTTTCTCGATTCGCTCTCTCGCGCTCTCCGTCCTCGCACTCCTCACGGGACGGGTTTCTCACTCACGCTCGCTCCTTCCTTCTCTCTCTCTCTCTCTCTCTCTCTCTCTCTCTCTCTCTCTCTCTC
>NW_022639725.1:181028-185262 GCF_010583005.1 Odontomachus brunneus
CTCTCTCTCTCTCTCTCTCTCTCTCTCTCTCTCTCTCTCTCTCTCTCTCTCTCTCTCTCTCTCTCTCTCGATAATGATTGCCGAACTTCGCTCGGGATGTCGGCTCGCGGCAACGGTCGCGGTCAGGCTGATCAGCTATAGGCTCCGGGATCGCGTATTCTCGCACATCCTCCTTCATCCCATCTCTCCTCGTCCTACGATATTCGGCAGTCGGGAATAGGCAATTATCGGTGTTACGGTCTCGAGACGTTGTTGACTTCGCGGCTCATCTCGCTGTCTGTCTCGGCGCTCCCGTTTTTTTTCCTGGGCTCTCGTGACGGCTGCGTTTGCTAGAAGTAAACATCGCTGACAGAATACTGCTTACTTGCGATACTGTTTCTTACTTCGGAATATTCTCGACAGCACAAAATTCACGAATATTGAGTGAGTGATGATCCGACCTAATATAATACGAGATAATGAGAGAGCGATTCACCTGATCTTGAGTGGTGTGGAGTTGCCGGTCGCTGCTTTCTCGTCCCTCGATGTTCTCCGTTCCTCCAATCCTGGTGGCCGGCCAGGGACGTCGGGGGGGCACAAAGTTAGGGGCGCGCTGACCTCCACATCTGCTCCGCTCGCAAAAGTCGCTTCTGATCGTTGTTCTAATGAAGTTCACAAACAAACACACGCCGGACGCGACTTCGAGAATACTCACGAAAACCGTCAGCGACGCGATACGCGAAAACTCTCACACGAATCCGGTACGATATTCTTGAGACGGGCGCCTCCACGGCCGCCACGTCACAAATTATAAACTGGCTGACTGATTGATTGTTTATCTATCTGATCTGTCTGATCTGATCTTACTATTAGAATTATTACTACTGTGGATAGTTGCACCCGTTTTATAGGCGGGTGACGAGATACCCCCGTGCGAGTTCTCACCACCTTTTAGTAGAAGGGGAAAAATGCTTCTCACGACATGTAAGCAATAATCAATAGTTAGATTTTGACACCTTTTATCAATCTATTATTCATTGACACCCAGGGCATTTACTGCATTCCTGGCGGTAACATAAGGTGCACTCGATCGAAATGAAGAGGAGTTACGTCGGACATAACACCTTCCCCCTTAAGTCATACGTGGTATATTTAAATAATGATACCACGTATGAACGTGTTGTAAAAAAAAAATGATTGTGGTTAATTAATATCTATAATATAAGTATATTTCTTTATGTGTGATACAATAATAGAATATGTGTTATATAGTGATGAATATATTGAAAAATAATAATTGAAAATTTATATTTATATTTATGTGAGTATTTATACGAATATAATTTTGCTATGTAATGGTTATAGAACAGTTTGATTTGATAATATATGAATATAATTTTACAAATGTATCCTACCACTACCTTTTTTTTTTAGTATCTTCTAATTACTGGTATTTCTGGTTCATAATCAATTCGTTCTGGGTTTTCTAAAAAATTTTCTATGCAATCGTTACAATTTCGTGCTCCCCCTTTCCTTTGGAATAAGGGTTTTTTTTACATTCGTTACAACTAAGTGTTATGTATGGATGCAACTCTTTAGCTAGACATAATAAATGTTTTGTTTCTAAAATAGTATACTCTTCTGGTTGTCCCACGTTGTTCTAACATGGTCCGCACAGCTTAATTTTTTGGCCCGTCCAGTCTGGTAGTTTGATATAAATTGTTTTTTCAGGTTTGATTGCTTTCATGCACACACTTGCTATTATAGATGCATATACTTCAAAATGATCGATGGGTCTTACTCCATCAATCGGTCCGTAGAATTCTTGAAAATCCTTTTCTTCTTGACTTTGTGGTAATTTCATTTCTATAGACAAAATATTATATAAAATAACGGATGATATTATAATAATAACGGAGATATTATAATAATCTTGGGTAAAGAGTTGATACTTCGTTGCAGGTATTTGGTTGTATATCTGAAATTATGTTAGTGTTTGTATTGTTTTGTGTTGTGTTTTGAGTTTGTTGTGTAGTTAGTATTTCTTCATGTATTGTTGCTGGTGCAGTACTCGGTCCAGGATTTTCTTCATTTCTTCTTTCTTCTTTTGGTGTTGCTCCTTTTTCAAGATGTATCAGTAAATTTGTTACTGAGTCCCAAAGTGCTCCTATTAAATGTATTGACCAGCCATAAATTGAATGAGTAGCGTATCCATGAATTATAGTATCAATGACTAATTTAATTGTTCTTATGCAGAAATATATTCCAATTAATCCTGCACTGGCATTTCCAAAGATTATGAATGTTTCCCAAATTTTCTTCCATGTGTTTTTGACAATTTTTTCTATAGATGATTCATCCAAAAGATGTGAAAGCGATATTCCTTGTTGCTCAGTTAGTCTGCCTTTAACTCCTCGTGCCATGGTATTTAGTATTCCATTCTTCTCAGCTGGGAACATAATGTGTTCTCTTAAATTTTCTAAATCTTTATTATTATAAATCCCGCCTGTTGCCAAAGAGCCAGGATTTTTATATTCCCATGTTGGCTTGGTCATTGGCTTAATTTTCATTGGTGGTATTCCTAATTCCGGTGTTGGAGAAATTTTGTACCATGTATCCTTTAGATAATACATAGTTGGTATTATTTTGTTGCATGTTGTTTGTGTCCCTGTTTTTAGTAAAACATGTATTCGTGGAGCCAAAAAGTAAGTTTCATTTCCTTTATATACAGGTAATTGATAACATTCTTCAATATGTCGTATTATTACTTTTACTGGAGTACATTTAATTATATATACGACTTCTCCAGAAATTGTTGCCATATATCCTGGTCCTTTCATGAACTGATAAGCGAATTCATCTGGTGAGTGTACAGCGATGCTTAGTGCATTTTTAATAACTTGTTGTTCAAGGTTGTATCGTTGCTGAATTACATCTCTGTATAAGTATTTGATTTGTGTTCAAATGTGTTTTTCCACATAAATGAATTTTGAATTGATGTAAGCAAATATGTCTATGTTTTCAATTGTTTTTTTGTTTCGTTGTGTAAATGATTCTTCTCTTTTTGTTTCTAGTATTAATAGTTTAGGATGTTCTGTCTTGATTAGGGAATATCCGCAAAGAAATTCCTCTCCTGTTTTTGTGAGAGCAAAAGTTATATCTTCTGTTGATAATGAATATACAATTATTAATTTTTCATTTACGGTATCCGTTATTTTATCTACATATCCCTCGAATAATACATCATAATAGTTAAATTTACAATGATCATTTGGTATGGTTTCCCAATAAGTGCTTTTTCCTTCAATATCTAGACAATTGCTATCAGTATATTGACAAATTGTTCCAGATTTTAAGTGAATTTGATTAGTTTCAAGAGCAATTGGTGCGTGATAAGATTATAAAGTTATAGTTATTGTTCCTTGTACTACTACATTTTGCCATGTTCCATAAGGATCTGAATATTGTGCACCAGTACATGTTCCTTCAGATGTTACTGTTCCTGCAAATGTTATTGATCGAGAAACTGTGCCATTAATTTTGAGTTCACTGATAACATTGTTTACATTCATAATTAGTGATTTTGTTTGGTGCATACTTTTACATTGATCTAAAGACGTGTCCGTTATGTATGATATTTGTGAGTTTGTAACAGTTGAAATGTGAGAATGCATACCACAATGAAATATAGTTCTTGATATTAATATTTTACATTAAATTACATTGATTGATTCAAATTTTGATAATTGAAGTAATTGAATATAAATTTTTTCGGTGTGTGGTTGAGTGATTGGTATATTACAATCTTCCACATCTATTAAAGATAGCGCAGTGACATTAAGACTTGGTGATCCACAGTCATATTCAATAATTCCAGTTATAGTTTTTATTGATATAATTAATAACAATCCGATTATTTCTTTCATCTTTTTGTGTACTCAATTGTTTGTAATCCAGTCGGATAAGTAATCAGTTTTTACACTATGTTTTCTGGTTAAAGGTACTTGAGACCCTACGAGACGTAAAAATTTATTATTATTTATTTCTTATTATCTATGTGTATATTTTATTATATGTATATTTATATATATTTAATCTTATTTAAGTTATTTACGTTTGAGCCAGGAGATTGAAGATGTTTCGCGGTACAAGTCCAACCTCCTTATTGCTTTTTGGTTTTATCTTTTATTTTTCTTATTTTATTTGGATGTACAATCCTTGCTTTTCCTTTAAACAAAAGTTTAATATTACCATT
>NW_022639725.1:185272-187813 GCF_010583005.1 Odontomachus brunneus
TGTTTCGCGGTACAAGTCCAACCTCCTTATTGCTTTTTGGTTTTATCCTTTATTTTTCTTATTTTATTTGGATGTACAATCCTTGCTTTTCCTCTAAACAAAAGTTTAATATTACCATTTGGTAATATGTTTGTTATTAAATGAGGTCCAGAGTATTGATCTCCAAATTTTTCTCTTTTTGGTTCACATAAAAGAAATATTTGATCATTTATTTGAAATTCTTGAGAATTTAGTTTTTGATCATAATATTTTTTAGATTTTATTTTTGAAGCAATTAAATTTTCTCGAGCTAATTCTTGTAAATCATAAATTTTAGTCATTAAATTCTTTAAATAATTATCATATGTTTTTTCTTTTTCTAATTCATTATCTATTTCACTGGATGGTTGTCTGGCAATTTTACCAAATACCAACTCATATGGAGTATATCCAGTTGATTCGTGCACACTAGTGTTATATGAAAATGCAGCATAGTCTAATAATTCATCCCATTCTGTGAATTTATTTACGTATTGTTTTAAATATTCAATTAAAACCAAGTGAGATCTTTCTAAAGCTCCATTTGCTTGTGGATAAAATGCTGTTGTTCTATATTGTTTAATTCTAAATTGTTTTGCAAATTTTTTCATTAAATTACTCATAAAATTGCTGCCTTGATCAGTTAATTGTCACGTCCTTGGGCGCCACACCTCGACTCCGCCCTGAATTAAGGGTGAGAGTTCGGGGTTGTTGAAAATGAGGGTCAGCGGCGTGAAGCCTACTCTACCCTCGGTACCCGTCTCGATTGCTCCCGGGATAAGTGCGAGAACACAATTTCGCGGTCCCCTTAACCTTCTTCCTCCATACTAGTAAACTCGGCCGTACAGTCTGGGCACGCCGACATGGGCTGGTCTGCCGTCACAGGATCCCGACAATCCGAGCAGTACTTGGGCTCAACCCAGTGGCCGACTATAAGGTAATGGCCATGTATTTGTCGGTACGTATTAGCTGATTCCCGGCGTGTTGCAGTCCACGAAACATTCTTTAACTGCCGCCGGACTTGATTCTTTCTGCCAGCTCGTCGGGTCTTCCTTCGGGGCTTCGGACCCGGAGAGATGGCGTTAGCGCTATTAGGTGCTAAGGGTCCTGTCGACCGGACGTCCTCCTCGCGAGGAGGCTCCCGAGCCGGGGAAAAGGGGGGGGGGCTTGGAGGATGAGAGACTGGTGGCGAGATGGTGCGGCTTGTCCTCACTCTGTCTCTCCGCCAGTGCCTTCAGGTAAGGAAGGGTGTCGGGATCGCGATCGGAATGGTGCGGTTTGTCCTCACTCTGTTCCTTTCGCGGTCCCTGGGAGAGGAATGGAGGGCTGGCGGTGGGGTGGTGCGGCTCGGCCTCACTCTTGCTTTCCACCAGTACCTCCGGATTGGGAAGGATGTTGGGATCACGATCGGAATGGTGCGGCTTGTCCTCACTCTTTTCCTCTCGTGGCCCTTGGGATAGAGGGAAGGATGGGAGTTTGTGGAGCAGCTCGGAGGTAGCGGCTTGTGGCAGCGGATGTTGGAGATCTGACAGCTCTAATTGGTGCTCCTCAATGACGCGGTCGATGAGCACCGGATCCGGAGCAGATTCCTCTGTTCGGTTGAGGAACCTTAAATTTCGTCGGGTTCTCCCGAGGAGAAGGAGACGTAACTGTTGTCATCGAAATTGTCCATTAAATTCCGAAAAAACACCTTTATTCGATCACTCGTAAATCAAGCCGTGGCCAAGGGAAATCCTGATTCGGGGTGCCGTAAGTCGTCGTAAATAAACAATGTTCTTGATCTCGAAGTCCTATAGGGTAGCCCAGAGTGTATAGCCGACAGTCTGAATTCGTGTCCGTGGATAGTCCGATTCGTGTATATTCCGAAAGTTCGTATAAGTCCGTGAAAAAGGCGAAAATCGTAAATCCAGTGGTGTAGCCAGAAACTGAGTCGTCCGGTACAGTAGTACGGCCAGAGGACTGAACCGACTAATGCAGTAGTACGAACAGAGTGCTGAGCTGTCTAATGCAGTAGTATATCCGACGATAATGGTTTTCTATTGCAGTAGTGTAACCAGAGACAGAGTAGCCCCGACTGATGCGGCTTGCTGGCATATATAGTTTTAGCGCGGACCAGGAAGAAGACGACTCGAGCAGCGAGGCTTTAAGGCATCCCCGAACAGAGATAGCGCGGACCTGGAAGAAGCCTTGGTAGCGAAATATTTAACCAGGCTTGTTCAAGGCGAAAGATTTAAATCGCGGAACAGATTTTCGTTATTTTTACAATAAATCGATTAAATAAATTATCGAAAATTGCTAACTACGTTGTGTTAGCTGCTCTCGACCCGGGGATCAACAAATACATTGTTATTGTTAGTTATACATTGTTTAGTGAGGCATTTGTTGATCCCGGTATACGGATACAGGGCTTTAGCGGTTAACAATTGGAGATTTGCTAACTTATTAACTAACTTATTACTAGCGCGATTAATTATTTACAGCTTATATATAGTTGATCTATCCTATAATTAATAACTAATGGTC
>NW_022639725.1:187857-188191 GCF_010583005.1 Odontomachus brunneus
ACTGGATTGTTGTTCCCAAAGTGTGGGCTTTCGAATTAAACAAGGTCGTTAATTAACAAATTAATAACTCGGTAACCGATGGACTTAGAGCTAAATAAATGACTGAATTGTTGTTCCAACAGTGTGAACAGAGCAACCGAAAACGAATGAGAGGAAAAATGTTTTTCGTGCTCGCGTACGTCACGCAGGGATGTGACATAATATTGCCTTAGGGGCTCCAAAAGTGCAAATAAAATGTGTTAATAATGCGTTAGCCACATGGTTAGCGGATATAGATGTTAAAGGTATAGCGAGAGAAAATTTGGTTAAATGATCTTGAATGGTTAATATATAG
>NW_022639725.1:188201-188896 GCF_010583005.1 Odontomachus brunneus
AAAGTAGGATCTTTCACATTATGAAGCCAAGTTAATGGTTTAAAATTGGTTATTAAAATAAATTTTCTACCATAAAGATAAAGTCGGAAATGTTGTATAGCATAAACTATTGCCAATAATTCTTTTTCAATTGTTGAATAATTTTTTTCAGCACCATTCAATACTCGCGAAGCATAACTAATCGGATGGTCTTTACCAATTTGACCTTGACTTAAAATTGCTCCAATTGCTGTTCCAGAAGCATCTGTTGTTAAGAGAAAAGGTTTAGTAAAATCAGGATATTGTAATACTGGTTTTTTACATAATGCATCCTTTAATATTTCAAATGAATTTTGTTCTTTATCTCCCCAATTAAATCCATTTTCTTTTTTTAATAAATTAGTTAGAGGTTTGGTTATTTTTGAAAATCCTTCAATAAATCTTCGATAATATCCTGCTAATCCAAGAAATTATTTAATGTTCTTTTCATTTTTGGGGGTTGGAAAATTTTTTACAGCCTCAACTTTTATTGGATCTGGGCGAACACTATCTTTTCCAATTATATGTCCCAAATAAGTTACTTCTTTTCTTAAAAATTCACATTTTTCTGGCTGCAATTTTAAATTTGCATTACGTAATTTATTAATTAATTTTTCAAATTTTATAGCATGTTCAGTTAAAGAGCTTGAATATAATACTATATCATCTAAATATAC
>NW_022639725.1:188906-189987 GCF_010583005.1 Odontomachus brunneus
AATGTTCTTTTCATTTTTGGGGGTTGGAAAATTTTTTACAGCCTCAACTTTTATTGGATCTGGGCGAACACTATCTTTTCCAATTATATGTCCCAAATAAGTTACTTCTTTTCTTAAAAATTCACATTTTTCTGGCTGCAATTTTAAATTTGCATTACGTAATTTATTAATTTTTCAAATTTTATAGCATTGTTATGTAGGACAAAACATGATGAAACGCTAAAAGACGTTTCAGCCGAAATGCACGTGTTGCATAAACGAACACTGCGAAATACGGCAAGTAAATCAAAAGTGCACGCGCTGCAGAAACATCACGTTACACTTTTGAACTGTTAGGTAATTAGGTCGGTAACCTAATTCCCTAATTTCATGAATGATATATAAAGAGTTGGACCACCTACTCGAGAGAGAGAGTAGAGAGAAAAGTACTGTCCAGTTTAGAGGCGCACGTTACATGTCTCAGGTGAGAGACAACTGACTCGAGAGTAATACGAGTATCCTGCATTACAATAACGCGATACATTAATCTAATCGGTGTAGGATAAGCTAAAAATATATATATGTGAAGTGCAATAAGAGCGTGATCAGGAATTGTAAGAAGACAAGTTCAATAATACATTTTATTAAGAAACTCCTCAAGACTACAAGATTCCCTTATTATCCTATACGTTTGCACGTCTGCACCGGATCCCAATTACCGGTTGTGCTTTTCGTAACCGAGGACACAACAGCATGTTCAGTTAAAGAGCTTGAATATAATACTATATCATCTAAATATACGAAAATTTCGTTTCCTTGCATTCTGCTAAGTATTAAATCCATTAGTCTCTGAAAGGTTGCAAGTGCATTTGTTAGTCCGAAAGGCATTCTGTCGAATTCATAATGCCCATGTGGAGTCGAAAAGGCTGTTTTGGATGCATGCGAATCTGGTGAAAACTTGAAGCTAGGTCAAAGACCGAAAAATATTTTGCTCCACCTAATTGATCGAGAATTTCAGTTATATTTGGAAGTGGATATGCGTCGCCTATCGTTTTATTATTTAATTTTCGAAAGTCCAATACCATTCGCCATCGTTTATTTC
>NW_022639725.1:189997-192880 GCF_010583005.1 Odontomachus brunneus
AAAGAGCTTGAATATAATACTATATCATCTAAATATACGAAAATTTCGTTTCCTTGCATTCTGCTAAGTATTAAATCCATTAATCTCTGAAAGGTTGCAAGTGCATTTGTTAGTCCGAAAGGCATTCTGTCGAATTCATAATGCCCATGTGGAGTCGAAAAGGCTGTTTTGGATGCATGCGAATCTGGTGAAAACTTGAAGCTAGGTCAAAGACCGAAAAATATTTTGCTCCACCTAATTGATCGAGAATTTCAGTTATATTTGGAAGTGGATATGCGTCGCCTATCGTTTTATTATTTAATTTTCGAAAGTCCAATACCATTCGCCATCGTTTATTTCCGCTTACATCCGTCTTTTTAGGAACTATCCAAACTGTATTATATGGAGAATCAGATGGTTTTATAATTTTATTTTCTAAAAGTTCATTTACTTGTTTATTTATTTCTTCTTTGTGAATTTCTGGAAATCGATATTGTTTTGTATTTATTGGAGCTTCATCAGTGGTTAATATACGATGTTGTACTGCATTTGTATGCTCTAACATTTCTCCTGGTAAATGAAAACAATCTGTACTTTTTTCAATTAGATTTTTTACATGTTCTCGTTCTTCTTTATTTAAATGATTTAGGCGTAGTAATTTAATTATTTGGTTTTTTCTATCTTGTTCTTTAATGTGAGTTTGTATTTGTATTTAATCGTGCTTGTAAATTTGAATTTGTTTCTGCTTGTATTTCCAAATTCAATTCATCTTGACCTTTTGTTTCAAATTCTTGAATTGCAATGTTTGGCACATATATTTCATGATCTTTTTCGTTTGTATTTATTACTCTTAAGTATGCTTTTCCGTTTTGTACTGAGACTAAAGCATTACCTAAGTAAATGCCCTCTGTCACAATCAATCGCGGAACATATCCTTCTTTTAATTCGGAATTAATAACATTGATATGAATTTGAGAAATAGATCTACTTGGAATTATTAAAGTTTCTTCTGGATCTTCTTTGGGCTCAAAAGGGATAATTATATTTTCCCATTCTATTTCATTTTTTTGATAATTAACTTTCACTTGGAATTGTTTAAAAAAGTCTGATCCTAAGATCCCATTTTGAGGTATTGGAAAATTATCTTCCACTAAATGGAAAGCAACTGGACATCCTAAGATATCTATCAGTGCCAGCCCTAAGGTGGACACATGATGCGCTGTTATACCACTTAGCTTAAGAATTTTATTTTCATTTACCCAAATGTCTCTTTTTAAACAACCTTGTTTAATTATATTAAGCCCTGATCCACTGTCAACTAGAAACTTTCAATTTTCCTTAAAATCCTTACTTGATAATTTGATTGTTGGTACATCGTCTATATTTGCTAGATTTACTGTTCGAAACTGGAAATTGGTTCCGTTGAAACTACTCGACTGGGGCATGTATTTTGCATTCCCGAAGCTGCCCCTTTCTTGTCGGGAATATATCTGTTTCCCTGATTTTGTGTAATTCGCTGATTATTATTATAAGCACGTTTCCTACATTCTTCAATTGAATGTCCAAATTTTTTACAATATTGACAAATTATTGGGTTTAATTGATTTTGAAAAATTAAGGGTTGATTATTGCGGAACATTTCTTCCAGAACCAGTATTTTGATTATTTTGAAAAGATTTATTATACGCTTGTCGAAAAAAATTTTGTGGGAAAAATTTATTTGTTGTATTTTGTGGAAAATTTTGTCTTACTGGAAATTGAAGCTAAATAATTTTGATTTACATGTTCTACGTTTTTTTGATATTGAATTGGATTGTTGGAATTTATATGTTCAACAGTTTCTTGCTGTTTTAGGATCTTCCTGCACCGATCAGCTGTGACCTTTTTTATGACAATACTGACATATGATCTCTATGGCATCTATGCGTCGAGTGGCTCGCCTCTCTGTTGTATTTTCTGCGAGTACGACTCGCCTTATCATATTTATAGTTTCGAGTTCTTTTTCCGCGTCAATTGCTCGACTCTTAAGTTGTTCAAACGTTCCTTCTTTAGATATTATAATTTCTTTATTTAATCCGCGTAAGAAGCTAGTTTTTAGATGGGCCTCGATTGAATTTTGAAATTCTTCACTAATTTCACCAGTCTCTCTTTTTTGAGCGTCTAATATTCGTTTTCCTAGTTCCCGAACTCGATTCGCATATGTGGCCACTTTTTCATCTTTCTTTTGACATAAATAAGCTAAACGTCCCTGGGCTTCGTAAACTGTTTCTCTGGGACCATATTTAGTTCTTAAAAATTCTATTAATTCACGCATATTAGTAAAAATTTTTCCTAATATTGATCGGTGTGCATCCCCTTTTAACTTATTTCTTATTGCTCTTACTAATATATTTTCTTGTGTTGGTGCGATCACGCTCATGGCTTCTTCACAACCCTCGACAAAATAAATGAATGGAATGTTTTCTCCATCATAAGTAGGGACTGCATCGAGTGCATCTCTTATTGAAAAATGTATGAAATTATCTTCTGTTAAAAGTCCAATCCCTTGATTAAACATTTGTCCATTTTGCTGTTGTTGTTGTTGCTGCTGCTGCTAGAGTCATTCAATGATTTGTTGTTGTTCTATTACCATTCTTCGTAATTCGGTAATATCTATATTGGCTTGATTAGGGTTTTTTATTGTTGATTCTTGATTTGATCTTGATGGAGGAGGACTTCGCCTCAATTTTGGCATTTACACTTTACTGTTTTTAATTTCACAAAACTTTTGATGTCACACAAACTTTAGTGTCCCGCCGCTGTCACCAAATTTATGTCACGTCTTAGTTGATTTTAAAACGTGTTAATTGTCCTTTTTGGGTCAATGGATTTAACCACTTTACCCTGGGATGGACAAGTTCGTGT
>NW_022639725.1:192890-197422 GCF_010583005.1 Odontomachus brunneus
ACTGTTTTTATTTTCACAAAAACTTTTGGTGTCACACAAATTTTAGTGTCCCGCCGCTGTCACCAAATTTATGTCACGACTTAGTTGTTTTTTTTTTTAAATGTGTTAATTGTTTTTTTTGGGTTAATGGATTTAACCACTTTACCCTGGGATGGACAAGTTCGTGTGATTGTGAGTGAGTAAATGTGTAAACGTATATGTGTGAACAATAATGATTTTACTTACTGATTTTGGTTTTGTATTGATTCTTTCTTTTAAGTAATTATTTTGAAGTCCTTCTTGTACTGTAGTTACTGAAGAGGTAGGATCGGACTTAAGAGGTTGGTGAAGGTTTGGGAATATGAGTAAAGTGCGATGCTTAGGAATTGGTCAGAGGATATGTTAGGAAAACAAACCTTTGTCTCAATTGTTATGTATATTGTTTGTTTTTTAAAGGTTTAATTAATTATAAACTGGCTGATTGATTGATTGTTTATCTATCTGATCTATCTGATCTGATCTTACTATTAGAATTATTATTACTGTAGGTAGTTGCACCCGTTTTATAGGCAGGTGGCGAGATACCCCCGCGCGAGTTCTCATCACCTTTTAGTAGAAGGGGAAAGATGCTTCTCACGACATGTAAGCAATAATCAATAGATTTTGACACCTTTTATCAATCTATTGTTCATTGACACCCAGGGCATTTACTGCATTCCTGGCGGTAACATAAGATGCACTCGATCGAAATGAAAAGGAGTTACGTCGGACGTAACACTCTTGATAGTGAATCTGATATGAATGATGATCATGATAACGTATCTGATATCGAATGTGACGAAAACAATACGAATGATGTTTCCTTTCAAAGTCATATGTCTTCAAATAAAAAATCTATAAAAGAAAACAGAAATATGAAAGCAGATTTTCTTAAAAAAATATATCAACTAATTATAAAAAAAGAAAACGCAATGGTAAGATAAATGTTAATTTTATAATCAATATACTTAGCATACAAATATTTA
Organism: Odontomachus brunneus; assembly: GCF_010583005.1. Taxonomy (NCBI): domain Eukaryota; kingdom Metazoa; phylum Arthropoda; class Insecta; order Hymenoptera; family Formicidae; genus Odontomachus; species Odontomachus brunneus. The sequence continues at coordinate 193,895 of NW_022639725.1, forward strand.
TTGGATGCGTTATGCTATAATTGTTATGGAATGATATAAATAGAATTCTTTTGCAAATTATTTTAACATTGTAATTTCAATTAGTTACCGACAAATTTTAAAAATAAAGAAAGTTGTTTTTATCTCTCAGAAATATCGGAAAACATTGTTATAAACGTCGTATTCCGATAGATATTTAATTTTGTAGTAATAAATATTTCTATATTAATTGTAAAACTATTTCACAATATTTCAAAATAATGTTTACATTTTTTAAATTAAAATTAATAATAATGTTTAGCGCGTTTTGTATATATTGTATAATCTCACATGGTTGTTTACATGTTAAGGAACCCTTTGTTCAAACTGATTTAATTTAAATTTACAACTTTATGTTATACTCAGATATTCTGTATGTATTATACAGGGTGAATATTATATACCGGAACACCTGAATATCTCGAAAACAAAGCGTTGTATAAAAAAATGTTAAATACAAAAGTTGTAGGGTTTAAAAAGATCTATTTTATGATATTAGCAGTTTGACCTTGAGTTGCGTCATAAAGATCAGGTCAAGGTCACAATGATGTTTTTAAATGGATACCCCCATTTTTTATTGTATATTCTTGTAGCTTATCTCGAGAGCTTTCCAAAACACTATACTTAAGTATTTTTTCGTTAAGTACTTTTCGAGTTAAGAGGCTTCAAAGTTACGCTCTTTAGCATTAGCGCGCGGCCGATTAAGGCAAGAGGAAAATCATATCCGGCCGATTAAGGTAAGCTAAGGCAGAGAAAAACGTAAACACAAGCGCGGTAAACGAGAGCTGCCCTTGCGTTTACGTTTTTTAGGCCATCAGCCTTACGCTATTTACTATTAATACGAGCGCGCGTTCGTGCTCGTCACTACGGTATCCACGCGCGCTAATGCTAAAGAGCGTAACTTTGAAGCCTCTTAACTCGAAAAGTACTTAACGAAAAAATACTTAAGTATAGTGTTTTGGAAAGATCTCGAGATAAGCTACAAGAATATATAATAAAAAATGGGGGTATCCATTTAAAAACATCATTGTGACCTTGACCTGATCTTTATGACGCAACTCAAGGTCAAACTGCTAATATCATAAAATAGATCTTTTTAAACCCTACAACTTTTGTATTTAACATTTTTTTATACAACGCTTTGTTTTCGAGATATTCAGGTGTTCCAGTATATAATATTCACCCTATATACAGAGAATACAAGATAAAATTTGTGATTATATTATTACAGCAGAATATTTCTGAGAAACTAAATAATAAAAGTCTTTTTTCTTGAAGTAATAAGACATTTTAATTAATTCAAGTAGTAAGGCCTGAAAAACGAAAATGGGAAATTAACAAATTATCAATAATATTAAAACAACTATCAATCCGTAAATTTTATATATTGTAATATTGTACATTACAGGTGTATATTGTATATTGTACATTACATATTGTGCATTAACATTAAACAAATTATCGCATTATCTCTTTATGCGAATTCTGCAATATTAAAAAATCTATCGACATTTCCATGTATTATAGTTAATCGTTATTTAATAATCGTAATGTGATATTATACCTAAGCAAACAGTAAAATTTATTTATTTAATATTCATGAGCATCTAACATCATCTACACTATGCATATTATTATATCTCATAGATATGTATGGCCGTTGAAAACTTTAATTTCAAATTATTGTATTTAAGAAATTATTATTTAGAATGAGAAATAGCACAGACTTATATTATTTAATTTCCCAAATTACCAAATTTTTAAAACTTAAAAGTATTTTCCGTTCATTTTGTAAAATAATTATAACCTTATTCTAAGTGAAATATAAAGAATTTTCTACATGTATTACTTATTTTTTATTGAAATTTACAAGTTCGAAAATATAAACATGCTTTATACACTTTTTTAGCTTCACCGTTTGGTAAAACAAAAAGGATTAGGTGGAATGCGGATGAATGCGCCATTATCTACAAGGAATTCCATACTGCTTTGTTAAATTTAAAAATGCCATCCACAAAAGATATATTGCGTGTTCAGTTAAATAATATAGCCTTGCGAAATAGAAGTGTTGCCCAAATTCGAACATGGATACACAATCATATATCAGGAAAAACTAAAATACGTAAATAATACAGTACACGTGATTGCGTATTGTATAATATTATCTTTTCCTATCTTTATTAAATTTATTACAGAATTTTTGTAACATTATATCAGTTATTTTTCTTTAAAAACTTGATGCTATTTTTATTCATACAAACTTGTTTGTAACAAATAATATTAATATATTTTTTATTGAAGTATATATCTTTATTCTAAAGAAAAATATAAAAAATTAATTTATTTTATTTTATTTTAATAATTAAAATTATTTTATATTTACATAAACAAGTTTGTAGTCAATTACGTTTATATGTTTATTTTTGTATAGATAAGCATTATATTACATACACATAAGTCAAGATAAGCATTATACTACATAAACATTATAATTGTATGTACTAAAATAAATAAAATTTAAATAGAGGATGTTTTTAATTACCTTTTCCTAGAGCATCTAAAAATTATATAGAATCCTAAACAGCACACATGTTCAAAACTGGGACATAAGACCTTTTCAAATCGTATTAAAGATGTCTTAAAGACACTTTATGTTCCAATTTTGGATACTGTCCTGTCTGGATATTGCGAATCATTTTAATAGCTGAGGTTTTTATATCTTGTTTAATATATTTTTAAAGTATTTATTTCATATATAATATTTTAGCAGATTGAAACATGAATTTGTCTCCAATATTTTGTAATACGATTCTCAACTGCGATTAATTAACATGATACGTTTATATAGTAAAGTTATTTATTAGACATCTTGTATATACATGAATATTTAATAGTGTAAGATAGGTTCTAACACAATTAGAAAAGTTTTGATTTTAATCATTGTGCGATGATCAAAGGCGATTTACCAATTATAAACAATTCGCAGTGAGCGCCTCAACACGACTTTAACGATATTCTGGTAAACGTTTAACAACTTAAAATCAGAATCTAAATTTTTACATAAATATGATGCAACAAATCCGTTGTAATATTGTACGATATATTAAGTTATCTATAAATGATATCGATAACACCAATTCGCTGAGAAATATTATATAAGGTGTAGTAAAAAAAAATCCATTATTTTTCGAATAGATGGCTTTAGTAATGTGTATCTCGCGTTGTATAAGTGCGATCGGTTTACGCTAGATGGCGTTAGAAAGATAAGATTTCGTACTAAAAAAAACTTCTCAGACAGTTTTGTGATTGTTTGATTCAGTATTGTTTGAGCGCGCGTCAAAGATGGACATCAGTAAAAAGAAAATACGCCATATTTTCTTCGATAAAGGCGAAAACGTAAGCCAGGCGACTGAAAATGTGAATAGTGTTTATGGTCCTGATACTGTAACAGCCAATCACGCGCAATTTTGGTTTCGTCGATTCCGTTCCGGTAATTTTGATGTCAAAGAT
>NW_022639725.1:197550-199471 GCF_010583005.1 Odontomachus brunneus
ACCGTCATATAAGCACTGTTTCGATTGCCCAGGAGCTAAACATTGCACAAAAAACCGTTTGGAACCACTTGAATTAGGCTGGATGCTTACAAAAAGAAGCTCGATGTGAGTGCCACACGAGTTAAAGCAAAAAAACCTCATAGACCGAATTTCCATCTGCGAATCGCTGCTGAATCGCAACAAAATCGACCCATTTTTGCAGCGGATGGTGACTAGTGATGAAAAGTGGGTCACTTACGACAACGTCAAGCGAAAACGGTCGTGGTTGAAACGCGGTGAGCTGGCGCAAACGGTGGCCTAGCCAGGATTGACGGTAAGGAAGGTTTTGCTGTGTGTTTGGTGGGATTGGCAGGTAATCATCCACTATGAGTTTGCCTACGGCCAAACTCTTAATTCGGACCTGTACTGTCAACAATTGGACCGTCTGAAGGAATCAATCGCCCAGAAGCGGCCAGCTTTGGCCAATAGGAGAGGAATTGTGTTCCATCAGGACAACGCCAGGCCACACACATCGATAGTGACTCGCCAGAAGCTCCGGGAGCTTGGTTGGGAGGTTCTTATGTATCCATCTTATAGTCCGGACCTGGCACCAAGTGATTACCATCTGTTCCTGTCTATGGCGAATGATTTTGCTGGTGAAAAATTCGCCTCAAGAGAAGCTTGTGAAAATCGACTGTCCCAGTTTTTTACCAATAGGGACAAGGGTTTCTATGAGAGAGGCATAATGGAATTACCTTCAAAATGGCAACAAGTTATCGAACAAAACGGTGCATATTTGACCTAAATTAGATCATTCTAACTATGCTAAATAAAGCTTTCAATTTCATGCAAAAATAATGGATTTCTTTTTACATCCTATACTATTTACAATTAAATGTACAGCGCACATTGATTGCCGGTCTATCAAGTAATATCTTTTTTTAAGGTACAATATCCCATAGTGCCGTTTTGTTTGATACACGTTTGTCGTAATACTATGAGTAAGAAAATGCTAAATGAATTACCTTTTATAAATAGTTGGATACTGAAGCATAAAAAAGATATGTTAGGTCCAAATTATATGCGAACCAGTCGCGCGGGAGGATTTTTATTCTAAATAATATCTAATATTCCTTAGAGAATTAATTTTATCGTTGTCATTTATATAGAATTTTCTTTACATCACTTTTTAACTAATTTACGTCAAATAATTTAGTTTTTATTAAATACTTTGTATGTAATAGTTTTGAGATTGATTTTGAAGCCGCTGAAAATCTTGTCAGAGTACGCCGCGTTCTAGTCGCTCTTGCATTCCATGGATCGTTTATACCCCGTAAAACGCCTTTGATACAGAAGATTGCTGGACGTTCTTTTCGTGAAAATCGTGAATTTCGGTTACTTATATTTCAGACATTTCTGAAAGCAGTTTTATTAATAAGGTAAAAAAAAATTTATTTCTTTTAATACAAAGTATTGCAAGGTGTACTTTGTTTATGGCTGTTCTGAGACACTATGTATAATATACACACGTCATTATTTTTCATTAAATAGAATAAAGTTCTGAAAACTGTCTATATATATATATATATATATATATATATATATATATATATATATATATATATAAAGTTCTGACAACTGCTTATATATATATAAAGTCCTGAAAACTGCTTATATATATATAAAAGTCTTGAAAACTGCCTGTATATATTTCAAAAGTCCTGAGAAGTACCAGATGTGCTGAAAACAACCAGAAGATACACAAATAGTCATACAGCTGACAGTTTTTGCTATATCAATAAAAAAACGATCGAGATATGTTTTAATACATTCCGTCATTAAAATATGAAGGTAAAAGAAATGTTTTAAAAATGTCCTGAGATCTGCCCTTTTACAAACATATATATATATATATATATATATATATATATATATATATATA
>NW_022639725.1:199632-200260 GCF_010583005.1 Odontomachus brunneus
TAGTTGGACAAATTAGAGCGCGCGACGCGACGGGCGGGACATACGGGTCGCCGAGGGTCGGCGAAGAAAATGGACGATTGCTCGCGGGTCAATTTCATAGGTCAAAGAGGTGGGCCGTTCGCTAGCATATGGAAATGGAAAGCTCCGTATATGCGTCCGTGTACGTGTGCGCTCTGAACGTCGGGCGACGAGTAACAGAAGGAGGTAGATATATGGCGTCCCATCTCTTTCTCTCGTGCACGCGTTATTCTTTTCACAGTGACCGTCACGGCAGCGATGCTGGGCACGCGGCTTCTATGTACAGAAAAAAGAGCCAAGTACGTTTAGCGTTTGAACTGTTAACATACATGTATAATGTACGCGCATGCATGGCTGCTTCTTGTGTATGTGCACTGTTAAATCCGTAATGTCAAATTAATATATTTGAGTAATTTAACTATTCCTATAAGTATTAACTATTCCTATTTGAGTATTTTAACTATTCCTATAAGTTGCCACTGCTCCTACTAAATATGTCGTTAATTTAACTAAGATAAGTAAGATAATGGAGTTAAATAATTTAACTTAAACACAATGTTTTGTGTTAAAATAGTAAATTTCGATACACATGATAATTAAAAGTAACTAA
>NW_022639725.1:200270-200478 GCF_010583005.1 Odontomachus brunneus
CCTATTCCTATTTGAGTATTTTAACTATTCCTATAAGTTCCCACTGCTCCTACTAAATATGTCGTTAATTTAACTAAGATAAGTAAATAATGGAGTTAAATAATTTAACTTAAACACAATGTTTTGTGTTAAAATAGTAAATTTCGATACACATGATAATTAAAAGTAACTAAATATTATTGAAGTCAAGAAACTGATTTAAATTAGA
>NW_022639725.1:200488-200864 GCF_010583005.1 Odontomachus brunneus
TGCACTGTTAAATCCGTAATGTCAAATTAATATATTTGAGTAATTTAACTATTCCTATAAGTATTACCTATTCCTATTTGAGTATTTTAACTATTCCTATAAGTTCCCACTGCTCCTACTAAATATGTCGTTAATTTAACTAAGATAAGTAAATAATGGAGTTAAATAATTTAACTTAAACACAATGTTTTGTGTTAAAATAGTAAATTTCGATACACATGATAATTAAAAGTAACTAAATATTATTGAAGTCAAGAAATTGATTTAAATTAGATTCTCAAATATTAAACAATGTACGGGTCGCGTCTTCTGTTTGGTATCACACCGTGACCATCGCTGATTCGCCCGAGCGAGAGAAGAAGACAGAACGTCATAC
>NW_022639725.1:201258-202500 GCF_010583005.1 Odontomachus brunneus
TATCTTGGTATGAGAAATGGAAGGAGTAAAACGCCAGTGCGTCCGGGCAAGATTTTCCAGCTCTGAGTAGAACAGGCTTTAGCAGTGAATTTCGGATAGCAGTCGAAGACGGAGCAATCTGACGCGTGAACGCCGATTGTTTCCAGCGTGCCGCTTGCGTGTCGCCGCTACATGTCGTACGCCACCGAGAAATAAATATCTCGCGTTTCTTCCTTTTAGAAATAATTTTAATTATAATTCAGTGCTATCTTTTCCACACCACCTGGCAGTAGATAGCATGGCGCGTTTTTTTTAAGTGATGTCCCCAGTAGGCCTAATCCACTGTTACAAATTAATGTAACAATTGTTCGAAGTGCCGTCCTCCCTCCCGTATACAAAGTTCAGCTCTTCGTACAATATTGCGCGTCGCACGATGTGCCATTTCCGGCGTGGTGATATTGAAGGCCGCAACAATAGCTTCTTGTACTTCATTCTTTGTACCATCACGCCGATGTTCGATCAAATCTTTAACGTAGCCCCATAAGAAATAATCGAGCACGTTAAGATCAGGCGACCGTGCCGGCCAGATGATTGGGCCACCTCGACCCATCCACCTTTCCGGAAAACGCGCGTCTAAAAAATTACGTACTCGCCGGCTAAAATGCGCAGGAGCTCCATCTTGCTGGAAAATCAACTCTGCCCGTGCGTGGAGAGGGACATCTTCGAGGAGCACTGGGAGTTGATTCTCTATGAAGTCCGCGTAAATTTCGCCATTGAGCCGTGGCGGGAGAAAATACGGACCGATCTGAAAATTGTAAATGGGAACGTTACGAAACTGCTGCCGAAAAAATAACTGTTTCAATAAAACGACTACTTACCACTCGGTTCGCTGTTACTCCGGCCCATACGTTAATGGTCCAACGATATTGAAAAGCGCCTTCTCGAACGGCGTACGGATTTTCTTCCTGCCAAAGCAGGAAATTCCGCGAATTAAATACGCCGTTCGGTGTGAAGGTGGCCTCGTCCGTCCACAGGATGCGATCGGGGAAAGAAATATTCCGCCGATACTGCGCGAGGAAACCTACGTATATTAAAGGATGATTAATAGAAACATATTCAACACAGTCAAATAAATAACAAATAAATATTACGGAAATACCTTCACAAAAGAAGACGCGCCGTTGTTCGTCGCCAGGGAGTAACTGTTGTACCCGTTGATGATGAAACGGGCGCAATCCATTCTCCCGTAGCGTACGATGCACC
>NW_022639725.1:202510-205418 GCF_010583005.1 Odontomachus brunneus
GGGAAAGAAATATTCCGCCGATACTGCGCGAGGAAACCTACGTATATTAAAGGATGATTAATAGAAACATGTTCAACACTGTCAAATAAATAACAAATAAATATTACGGAAATACCTCCACAAAAGAAGACGCGCCGTTGTTCGTCCCCAGGGAGTAACTGTTGTACCCGTTGATGATGAAACGGGCGCAATCCATTCTGCCGTAGCGTGTAACGTCCCGTTTGGTCGCTCGGATTAACGAAACGTTTGCTCTCTCTTTGTTTTAGACCTACCTGCATACACCGGCAATAGTCTGGGGAGGTGGAGAGCTGTGCACCGAGAGGAAGTTTCAAGCGAGTGTAATGTTGTGTAAAAGACGATGTAATAGTAATAAAGTGATGAATGACAGGTTACAGATCCTATATTTGACCAAAGAATGTATAAATTGAATAAAATGAATTTATATATTTACTACGTGTTTTATTCGTCCTCTAATAATTAATGAAGAAGTAATTAATATATTGAAGATTTATTCATATAATTCAATAATGTAAAAGTTAATGAAAAACAAAAGTCCATAAGAACAATCGAAATAGGTTTTAATTTATGGGTAGGAATAATTGAGATGGTATATTCAGTTTGGGTTTAGTGTATTTTTAATAAGGCTCAACAATCAAGGAGCTCTGTGAGAGTCTCGTTCAGAAACCCCACGCTTAGGAAATCCTCATCACGCGCTACTTTGCAATTCGCTGTATTAATAATTAAGTTCCGGAGCATACGAGACGCTGCCGAAACTGTCAGAGCTCTGTATTATAAGCAAAAGAATCTGCCAGGAGCAGTTAAGCTACCTGAAGCAGAGATAGAGAGAGAAAGAAACGCTATTACGATGGCGTATATGGTAGACACTAGGACTACCGCAGCTCTGCAGTAAAGTGTATATATGTATGTACGTGAGTAGGTTAGGAATGGAAAATAATAGATCGTCCTTAGAGATTATAAAATTATACTAACTGGATCAGGTAGAAAGGAACTTGAATCATTTGACTATAGAATTTGAGTATAATATATATGTATATTCTTAATTGAAGTGTGATATAATATTGTAGTGTGACATATAATATTGTAGTGTAGAATTAATAACGGATTATACAATATCCTTAAATTATATCGATTATATTGAAATATTGAATCAAAAGTTTGACGACAGGTACTTTGCTAAAGACCTACCGGGCAGGTGTCGGGTAAATGTAGGGGAAATAAGAAATAAAACTTACGGTCGAAATCTCGCAGAAACACGATGAGTACAGGTTCGCAAGGGGTCGCAGATGAATAATGAAAATCGCCGAACAAATGCCTGCAGCAACGGGTCGGAGAATAGGTTGAGTCTCGAAGAATCCACGAGCAAATGCGAAGACAATGTAAAATGCTTCACGCAGCTGCGTGAGCGTAAACTTGGTATAGATCTCAAAAGTAAGCTGGATATGTCTCGGAAAAATTTCCCGCACAATGCTCGACAAGAGCTGACTGTCTCGAAAAAATTCTGCACACTGCTGCGGATGCTCCGGGAGCACCCTTTTTAGAGGCCTCGAAAGCGCGCTTCGGCTGGGTTCGGTCGGTTCCGACGGCGGTCGGCTCGCAGCGCCGCATCCGGTGGCGAGATGGTGGTCTCGAGTCGGCGTTTTCTCAAAGGGATGCCACTGCGCTTCGGCTTTTCGTTTGATGCGCTCGGGTGGTCTGATGACGTTATGCGCTGTGGCGTGATGCATAGCGATGATGCATCACGGTGATGTCATGCTGGACGTGTTCATTCGTGTCTGCGCGAGTTCGTTCGCGAATATTCTTATATTATTTGAATTTCCTACCAATTCCTTCGTCATGTATGGCCTTTTGAGTGGTTATATGAATACTTCATTTCTATAACAGTCTGATTTTATCCTTGGCCGTTTTTGACGAGTGAATTAGTAAGATTCCTTGTTTTTAACTACAATAAAACTTATAATGACTAATTAGAGTTTATTTTACGAGAGCTCGTGATATCGAGGACTTTGGATTATTATCTTTAACGTACCTTTTGAATCCTTAATTATTTCTTACTGCGAATCAATTTGCCTAAAATACATTCTGTCCTTGTCTACCGATATCGTGACTTCTCCTATAGCGCTTCGAAGGGTTTAAGTATACTATTTGGTTCATACGACGTTCTATGTCTCAGGCTAGCACAAATCGGCCTCTGGTTATCGCGGAGTTTAAATATTGTAATGATCGCAAAAAATTGAAGTTTTCTGGGGCTGGGACGTTACAGGTGACACTACATAAAAAACTAAAAGTCTGGTGGCATTACATAAAACTTAATGACGGACTATATAACACCGTTTTACTTACCATACTGTTACATCGTACTATATGTTATAATAAAAAAATAATATTCTTATCTTAGCCGTCCGAATCTTCATAAAATAATGCTAATCCCCGACTACAAGGGGCAGAACAAAGGAGAGAGAAAAAGAAAAAAACACAACAAATAATAATAATAATTTTATTTCCTTTTTTTTTTATAGCGTAGAATACATTAAAATTTTAGGATAAGTTATAAATTATGCTACTTTGCAGGAGTCAACAACAACATGCTACTCGTGGGCATCTTGCTGCTGGCTCTCTCGCCTGCTAACTCATTATTGGGCTTTGACTGCGGAGGTCGACACCTCAATATAACATCCGTTTCACTCCTCAATTCCGGAGACTGCGACCTTGACATCAAAACAACCAACGACACCAGTGTCTACATTCAACTCCTCCAACTGTCAGAATACAACTATGCTGAAGTCATCCAATGCAAAGTGGAAGTTCAACGCCACATTTATTATTGCGGTATGCACTCTCACGTATCCATCGTGAGGGGCGGATATTCTACTTATCTAGACAATGTAGG
>NW_022639725.1:205428-205737 GCF_010583005.1 Odontomachus brunneus
CAAACAACCTCACCCACCGTTTACTCCCTCATTTCCCGTGACATTACCTTTGCTCTTACGACTACAAAAGAAACCCCAATTTGCGGTTATATATTACAGCGCACAGAACATCTTAAATTATTCATTGTAGAAACGACAAAAGGGAACGAACCGAAACCCCAAGGTGACATTTCCGTCGACAATCTGGACATTTTCAATTATGTAAACTCAAAATTCGTTTACGTAGAAAAACATATACGCACTCAAATGACAAATTTATATCAAAACGTAATTAAGCAGCGCTGTGAACTTGAGAAGAAGGTTATCGAA
>NW_022639725.1:205747-206459 GCF_010583005.1 Odontomachus brunneus
ACCAACAACAACCAGAATAATGAAGGACAGGACAATCAACCCATCCTGACCCAATCAGCCAGCACAGACAACGAGAAGACAATAGCTTCAGCCCCAAATCCACCCCATAGCTTATCGTACCGCGAGTTAAGCAAGCGAATCTCAGACCTAGAACAAATCCCTTCGAAAACATCGGACTTTGTCTTTAAAAGGGGGGAGGTGTAACGTCCAGGCCTCCAAAAACTTTAAAACTTTCGCGCCACTATAATACTAAAAGGCCATAATAGCCATCGGCCGATTTGTGCTAGCTGAGATATAGTATAAGTAATATTTTATGTAAAACTTCATGTTAGCGGCGATTTTATTAATTCAGTTGTTAGAAAGGGCCGAGACTATATCATAAAACATTGACAGCGCATGTAGAAGCATTTTAGCATGATGAAATATTATCGATAATAATAAGAAATTATAAAGGCCATACATAACAACGGAATTATTAATTTAATTAGAATAATATAGAATATTCGCATAGTGAACTCGCTTGGACACGAACAAACGCGTTCGGCATGACATCATCGCGTCGCTATGCATCACGCCACCATGCATCACGTCATTCAGCCACCCGCATGCAGTACCAGGAAGCTGAAGAGCGGTGGAATCCCTTTAATGAAGGCCGACTCGGGACCACCATGCCACCCTGAAATTCGGCGCTGCAGCCCGACCGCCGTCGGAA
>NW_022639725.1:206469-206543 GCF_010583005.1 Odontomachus brunneus
TTGGCAGGAACAGTAAATGCTGATGGAAAATGTACAGGAGGAAAATATAACGACCCATACGGCAACTTCGACGA
>NW_022639725.1:206553-206845 GCF_010583005.1 Odontomachus brunneus
TGTAGAAGCATTTTAGCATGATGAAATATTATCGATAATAATAAGAAATTATAAAGGCCATACATAACAACGGAATTATTAATTTAATTAGAATAATATAGAATATTCGCATAGTGAACTCGCTTGGACACGAACAAACGCGTTCGGCATGACATCATCGCGTCGCTATGCATCACGCCACCATGCATCACGTCATTCAGCCACCCGCATGCAGTACCAGGAAGCTGAAGAGCGGTGGAATCCCTTTAATGAAGGCCGACTCGGGACCACCATGCCACCCTGAAATTCGGCG
>NW_022639725.1:206855-206955 GCF_010583005.1 Odontomachus brunneus
GTGAAACGCCATACCCAGAGCCACCTGCGACTTCCATGCATACGACGTCCTATACGAGGGATTCGCAAAGAAAATCAAAGAAGATACCACACAAACAACC
>NW_022639725.1:207355-208383 GCF_010583005.1 Odontomachus brunneus
TTATAATTTCACACGCAGAGTACAACTCATAATTTTAGTGACACTCCACACAATTTTCGCAGTGTTAAATATAATTTTAGAAATACACAGAATTACATATAACTTTACAACAGTTTCACATTAATTCTTTTATAATTCTTCGACACAGTATTACACTGAATATTCTGCGGCAGACATATGACAGTTCCTTAATATTTTTCTGATAATCTTTACGTAATTCACATTCGAGAATACTAAATAGAATTTTCACGTACAGACACACATAATTTTAAGAGTTCAGTGACTATTTTCTTCAATATTCACACGCAACACCAACTCGATATTCGCACGGGAAATTGTAAAACGCACACCCGTTACGTAGGCGCACGTTCCTATACACTTACACGTAAACATACATATTTCTATCTCTGTATTAAATCATCTCGCCGGCCCTTTGCATCGAAACATTTGTTCGGGAAATTATCTGCATAAATACACGAGTGTACCACACTATAACGGGGACGACGCCGAGTTACTCAACTTCCACACCGCCCTTCGCCTGCTACTTTAAGGCCACCGTCCGGGCATTTTTTTTCTGACGACCAGCTAACCATGTGAACCGCTTGCGAGCGTGTCCTGGCGAATAACGATAAGATCTACACACGCCATTCTACTATAAAATAACCGTAAGTCTACTACATACAACCACACTATTATATTAAATATTATATTAAATATTTTTATACCAAAAAGTCTAGTTGGCCCTTCACTGCCAATATAAAATAATTTTTATCTCGTTACACGAATTTTATAATCAATCGGCAATACGTTGCCTACAACCGTTTAATAAAAATAAACCACATAAATATAACAGTTTGTCACGCTGACTCTTTAGTGCAAACCAGAAGGTCCCATATCGGGTTACCATAAGGGCGACTTTATTACCTTTTATCCTGAACCTCTTCGAGCTTTTCCTTTGGTCTCTAGGTTTATACCAACCTCTACCTATTAGAAGTCACGCTTACGGAATATATTAATTGAGATAAATT
>NW_022639725.1:208393-208963 GCF_010583005.1 Odontomachus brunneus
ATACCAACCTCTACCTATTAGAAGTCACCCTTACGGAACATATTAATTGAGATAAATTAACGATAAAAATTCGAGTTTCATTTGAATAAATAGATGCCGAAACGAAGCGGCAGAAAATATAGAGAGCGCCTACAAAGGTGGTTTACACGTACTACAGCACGAGGTGTACCCGTGTCTATAACACCCAGCTCACCGAACCCTACAAAAAGAGGGTATTTCATAATTAATTCAGGAAATTATTTTATCGAAATCCGCGCGTCGCTACGACCACTGCCATCGCGGCCCGTCGCGCCGACGCCACAGGCAACCGAAGAAGTACCAGAGTATTTAGAATTAAAATCAAAAGACCAAGAAGTCGGGGATCCGAAATTAAATCTGAAAACGATCAAAATAGCAGCGAGCGAGCTGTAGTACAAGCCTTAACGAATGTACTTACCAATGATGATTAAATTCCAATAAAATATATTTTTTATATAGAATTTCTCAATGAAATAACTGTCAATTAACTCGTCAATTTCTATTCACCCATTACCCAAGTATAATATTCCCTCTTTTATTATAATTCCGTTT
>NW_022639725.1:208973-216940 GCF_010583005.1 Odontomachus brunneus
GTACAATATTCCCTTTTTCCTTATTATAATTTCGATCCTTTATTTCTGCTTGATTAATAACATTTTACATATTAAAATTTTTATTCAATAATACAATCACTATAGGAGTGTCAATAGTTAATTCAAGTTTACCTATCAAGTCTCTGAATTTTATTCTTTATATATTAGAAGCGTAACATAAAATCACATTATTTTTACACGAATTCACGACACGAATGAATTACTTCCTCTCGATGCACGGTTCTCTACCAGCCCAGGCTATTGTCGGTGTATGCAGGCAGGCCTGAAACAAAAAAACGAGAACATAACGTTTTTTGTGTCTGAGCGGTCGCAAGGGACGTTACACCTGTCTGTGCATCGTTCTCTGTGCAACGGAAGTAACAACTGTGATCTGCCGAGTAGCGATTAGAGTCGTACTTGCGCTCCCTACCAAATCACAGTTACCGCTTTGTAATTCACTGAGCGGCGACTAGAGCCGTCACTGCTCCCCGTTCAAGGTTTGCAAAAGCGGAATCGCGTACGCGCTTAATATGAGTAATTCAATAGATTGCATCTATGGCTAGAACACGCCGCGCCGGACGTAAAGTTCAGTTACGTCGCTTATATAACCGGTTATGCGCACCAGTTTGTGCAATTGATAGTGCCTTACTCAGGATAGAAGGGTATGACTCCCCGTTTCCCAACAATCCTATCGACTCACCAAGGTGGAGATACAATATCCAAGCTTACCTCCACTCAATATTCCGGAGAGCGATCCGCGAAGGAAACGATATATGCAAATCTGGGCAGAGCTGCTGCACGCGCACTACGGAAGCACCACACCCGATCACTGGGACCAGGTACCTGAGGTAATCACTCTGGAGTAACGGCACTCTTCCCCCATAGCTGCCTCAGCTTGGCCAGGTGTACGCAACGTCGGTAAGTCCAATCACGTTACCGTTCTCACATCTGCGCGCATCTTCAATAATTCCGTGTCGGTAACGAATGTCGGTAACGAATGGCGGTAACTAAATGTCGATAATAAGACGTCGGTAACAAAACTACATAACAACGTCGGCAATTAGGAAATACAAAAGGGAGTGCGATAAGGCCGACCACTGAATCGACAACCCATGTTCATAAATCAACTCCAATAACTAACCAAATTTCGCGTTATTGACCCGCGATTGCACGCATCGCCGGGGAGAATTGCAAAAATTCGTAGGTACCCGAAAAAGCAATCTAGCCCCGCGACTAGGTCCGAGCACCTGTGCCGTATTTCGCAGCCGCGACCGTCCGGGACGTAACAGGGCACGGTTTTTATAGGGCCTCCGACGGGGCTTCGCTTGGTTCCGGCAGCTTTCGATGGCGGTCGGGCTGCAGCGCCGAATTCCAGTGTGGCATGGTGGCCCCGAGTCGGTCTTTTCCAAAGGGATTCCACTGTGTGCCAGCTTATCGATAATGCGTGCGGGTGACTGGATGACGTGATGCACGGTGGCGTGATGCATAGCGACGCGATGATGTCATGCTGAACGCGATTGCTCGTATCCAAGCGAGTTCGCTACGCGAATATTCTATATTATTTTAATTATATTAATAATTCCGCTGTTATGTATGGTCTTTATAATTTCCTTATTAATATTGATAATATTTTCATTAGGCTAAAGTGTTTTTATTTGCACTATCAATGTTTCATGATATAGTCTCGGCCTTTTCTAACAACTGAATTAGTAAGGTCGCTATTAATATGAAATTTACTTAAAATATTACTTATGCTACATCTCAGCTAGCACAAATCGGCCAATGGTCACTGTGGCCTTTTAATATTGTGGTGGCGCGAAAGTTTTGAAGTTTTTGGAGGCTTGGACGTTACACCTCCCCCTTTTTAAAGACAAATTCCGATGTTTTCGAAGGGATTTGTTCTAGGTCTGAGATTTGTTTGCTTAACTCGCGATATGAGACGCTTTGGGATGCGGTTATATTAAAAGGGCTTGGGGCTGAAGCGGTTGTTTGTCCGTTGTTTGTGCTGGTTGGTTGAGTTGAAATGGGTCGATTGTCTCCTCCATTATTCTGGTCATCATTGGTGTCGACTTTTCCCTTTGGTTGCCTTGGCCTGTGTGAGAGGTGGAGTAACAGGTGGGTGAGTGAGCTCCATATGGCTCCTAAGAGATGTAGGCTGCAGCCGTATACGGTGTGTAGGGCGTATCCATGAATGGCGGTATCTATAATGATTTTAATTACTCGAATTATTATAAAAATTCCAAGTACTCCGGCCGTGGCTGAACCGAAGGTAATGAAGCCTCCCCAGAGTTTAGATGCTGTACTCTGGGCAATTTTATTAAGGGTTTCCTCGTCCATGAGGTTGTACATCGAGATGGTGTTGTCGCCATGTGAGTATCCTGAGATGCCTCTTACGACCGAGTTCAACAAGGCTGGTTTTTCGGCTGGGAACATGATGTGGTCGCGGAGTTTGTTGTTGTCATCTTGGCTGTAGATTCCGCTTGTAGCAAAGGATCCAGGCGTAAGGTATTTCCAGGAGATTTTGGTCAATGGGTGAAGCTGTTGTGGAGGTACTTGTTGTACATGTGGATCAGGTGTCAGCTGTATCCAGGTGTCTTCTATGCGATAGAGAGTAGGTAGCTCATATGAGCATTCTCTCTGTGTTCCCACACGTGTGATAATTCGGGATTTAGGAGTAAGGTATAAGGAGGTATTTCTTAGAGTGATGGGAAGTTCAAGGAAACATTCTTTTGTTCGGCGTACAGTGACTTCGACGGGAATGCACTGGACGACGTGCATGGCTTCCCCAGCGGTTACTGCCATGTAGCTAGGTCCTTTCATGAGCTTGTAAGCAAATTCGTCGGGTAAAAGAGTTGCCAAGGATAGAATATTTTCAATGACTTTTTTTCTCGAGTTCGCAGCGCTGCTTGATTACGTTCTGATATAAATTTGTCATTTGAGTACGTATATGTTTTTCTACATAAATAAATTTTGAGTTCACGTAGTTGAAGATGTCCAGGTTGTCCACGGAAATATCGCCTCGGGGTTTTGGTTCGTTCCCCTTTGTTATTTCCACAATAAATAATTTAGGATGTTCTGTGCGCTGCAATGTATAACCGTAAATCGGGATTTCTTTTGTAGTCATAAGGGCAAATGTGATGTCTCGGGAGATAAGGGAATAGACGGTAGGTGAGGTTGCTTGTGTAGTGTCGTCCTTGATTTTCTTTGCGAATCCTTCGTATAAGACATCATATGCATGGAAGTCGCACGTGGTTCTTGATATGGCGTTCCAGTAGGTATGCCCGTCGTCAGGATCAATGCAGCGTCCTTCCTTTAGCTCACAAGTGGTTCCGGATTTCAAGTGGATCTTTCCGCTGTTCAGATGCACTGGTACGTATGATGATTTCATTGTGATCTTTGCGATGGCCATCACGACAACGTCCCAGTTGCCGTATGGGTCGTTATATTTTCCTCCAGTGCATTTTCCGTCAACATTTACTGTCCCTGTCATTATTAGCTCGCGGATGTTGGTGGTGTTGACCAGGAGTTTGGTTACCTGGTTAAAACCAACATTATTAACTCCGGTTTCATACATTTGTATACAGTGGCTTCGTCCTACATTGTCCAGGTAAGTAGAATATCTGCCTCTCACGATAGATACGTGAGAGTGCATACCACAGTAATAAATGTGGCGTTGTACTTCCACCTTGCATTGAATGACCTCGGCATAGTTGTACTCCGACAGTTGGAGGAGTTGAATGTAGACGCTGGTGTCGTTGGTTGTCTTGATGTCAAGGTCGTAGTCTCCGGAATTGAGGAGTGAAACGGATATTATATTGAGGTGTCGACCTCCGCAGTCAAAGCCAATAGCGAGTTAGCAGGCGAGAGAGCCAGCAGCAAGATGCCCACGAGTAGCATGTTGTTGTTGATTCCTGCAAAGCAGCATAATTTATAACTTACCCTAAAATTTTAATTATACCCTAGGTTGTTAAAAAGAAAATTATTATTTTTTGTTTTATATATATATTTTGTTTTTTTTTTTGTTTTTTTCCCTTTTTTTCTTGCCCCTTGTAGTCGGGGATTAGCAATGGTACAGGTTATAAATATAATATTAAGAATATGGCATCGAACAAAGTGTCATTGTATGGTAACTGTTTAATGACTTACTATTTAAATGTACGGTTCGAACAACAGAAATTAAAGTATAATAGATAATTGTTTTCTTATTTCTATTCTACATCGTCGAGGAGTGTACTATTAATATGGGGTGTGTTGTCGGGTAACAGGGTTAGTTCTATGAGGTCATTATTCCTATGGTTAAAAATTAATGTGTTGATATTAGCGGGATCTATCTCTGACTCATGTCTTATGAGTGTAATTAATTCTATATATGTAGAGTAACATTTAAAACACTTGTTTATTGGCCGATTTTCGGCGGTATTTATGCCGCATCTAATGCATGGCATGATTAAGAGTTGATTGGCTACGAAGCCATGCCATTCGGCGATAGCATATTCAATAGGCTATTCTAAGTCGAAAATGCAATTAACGCACAAAGCTTCATCTGATTCGCGCTGAGTGATGTACCCTAACGCGATGGAACAGCGGGCTGAATCAAGCACTGGAAATGCTTTAACAATCGGGTGTTGTAACGTCCAAACCCCCCCAAAACTTCAAAACTTTCGCACCACCACAATATTAAAAAGCCACAGTGGCCATTGGCCGATTTGTGCTAGCTGAGATATAGCATAAGTAATATTTTAAGTAAATTTCATGTTAACAACGAACTTACTAATTCAGTTGTTAGAAAGGGCCGAATCTATATCATAAAACATTGATAGTGCAAATAAAAGCACTTTAACATAATGCAAATATTATCAATATTAATAAGGAAATTATAAAGACCATACATAACAGCGGAATTATTAATATAATTAAAATAATATAGAATATTCGCGTAGCAAACTCGCTTGGACACGAGCAAACGCGTTCAGCATGACATCATCGCGTCGCTATGCATCACGCCACCGTGCATCACGTCATCCAGCCACCCGCACGCATTGTCGATAAGCTGGCGCACAGTGGAATCCCTTTGGAAAAGACCGACTTAGGGCCACCATGCCACACTGGAATTCGGCGCTGCGGCCCTACCGCCATCGAAAGCTGCGAGAACTAAGCGAAGCCCCGTCGGAGGCCCTATAAAAGCCGTGTTCCCAGAGCGCTTGTCGCAGTGCAGTTCCACAATTTTTCGGCAGTTCTACACAATTTTTCGGCACTTTCTTTCTCGGCAGTCTTTACGCAGTTTTCACACACACGCGGCACTTGTTCGGGAAAGTAATAAGTCATACACTCCGTCTCGTTGCCACGTATTCGTTCGTCTGCTGAACTCCACATATACACATAATTTTACACCTCAATCTTTGTACTAATTTTTCCCTCCGACCCGTTGCTACGAAGCATTTGTTCGGAAGATCATAGATTCAAATACACAAGTTAACTACTCTACATCGATAACGACTCCGAGATATACAACTTCCAAATCGCCCATCGCCTGCTACGTTAAGGCGACCATCCGGGCCCTTCTACTGACAGCCAGCCAACATCGTGAGCCTATACAAGCGTGTCCTGGCAAGTTGTGATAAGGTCGACATATTACTACGATAAAACGATCGTGAGTTTACCTCATAGAGTCATCCTAGCACTTAGAATATTCACACAGTAAAATATAAAAGACTTACTGCCGTCAACAGAAATTATATTTTATCCTTGTCTTACCCTCGTTATAATCACTCGGCACCATATAGTCTTTGAACAATTAATAAAATAAAACCACTCTAGCATAAATATCAGTCTTAACACCTATTTAATATTTGCTCTCATTTCCTATATCAAGTTACATCATATTCTCCTAAAGGTGATTTTGCTACTTCTTATCCAGCATTACCTCACGCTTATCCTTTGGTCTCTCGGCTTCTCGGACTGAACTGTCTGACGAAGACCTTTTACACGCTCATTCCTGCAGAGCTGCGGCGCCTTAGGCGGCACTATAGTTGCGCTAAATTACTAGGTAGCATAAATCGCTCCTGGTTGTTTTTCTGCTTTTTAAGATCGAGCTCTGACAGTCCATGGTAATGGACATGTAAATTACACCATACTCCAGGACTTAATTAAGATACAGCGTCTTGTGGGGTAACGCGTGAAGATTTCCTGACTAGCGAGTCGGTTGAGATCCGAACGAGACTCCAACAGGCCCTTGCGAATGGGACCTTAATAATTAAGAATTGAGAGACCAGAGATACCTTTCTGCTTTATACCAAATATTACCAACCTAAAATCACTCTTACGGAATTTATTCACAAAAATCATCTAAAGACATAGTCCTAAAATTCATTTGAATAAATAGATGCTGAAACGAAGTGACAGAAAATATAGAGAGCGCCTACAAAGGTGGTTTGCACGTACTACAGAACAAGGAGTACCCGTGTCCATAACGCCCAGCTCGCCGAACCCCACAGAAAGAGGGTATTTCGTAATAAATTCAGGAAATTATTTTATCGAAATTCGCGCGTCACTGAGACCACTTCCACCAAGACCTGTCGCGCCGACCTTACAAACAATCGTGGAAGTACCTGAATATACAGAACTAAAACCGAGAGATCAAGAAGTTCCGGTTTCTGAAATAAAATCTGAGAAGGACTTAACTAGTAGCGAGCAAGCTGTGGTACAGGCATTAATGGATGTACTCACCAACGATCAATAAAATTTAGTAAACTACAATTTTCTCGTACAACTCCTTGGTAAAATAACAACCGACGAACTCATTAACCCTCACCTTCCCTAGCCCGCGTACGATATTTCCTTACCCCATTGTGATTTAATTTCTTTACTTCCTTTTTTCTCGTTCAATTGATAACATTTAACTTATTACGGTTATTATAAGATAATCAGGACATTTGGTCTTGTAAATAAATCAATTGCTACACAAAATCTCCAGTATTTAATTCATACATTCTTATTGTCGTGCCAAATAATTTTATTCTTCATACATTAAAAGCGTAACATAAAATCACGTCACTTTCACACTATTTCATAACACAATTAGATAACTTCCTCTCGATGCACGGTTCTCTACCAGCCCAGGCTATTGTCGGTGTATGCAGGCAGGCCTAAAACAAAAAGAGAACATAACGTTTTTGGTGTCTGAGTGGTCACGAGGGACGTTACAGGAGTACGGTGTAATTTACTACCATGGACTATCAGAGCTCGATCTTAAAAAGCAGAAAAGCAACCAGGAGCGATTTATGCTACCTGGTAATTTAGCGCAACTATAGTGCCGCCTAAGGCGCCGCAGCTCTGCAGGAATGAATGTGTAAAAAGTCTTCGTCAGACAATTCAGTCCGAGAAGCCGAGAGACCAAAGGATAAGCGTGAGGTAATGCTGGATAAGAAGTAGCAAAATCATCCTTAAGGATAATATGATGTAACTTGATATGGGAAATGAGAGCAAATATTAAAGAGGTGTTAAGACTGATATTTATGCTAGAGTGGTTTTATTTTATTAATTGTTCAAAGGCTATGTGGTGCGAAGTGATTATAACGAGGGTAGGACAAAGATAAAATATAATTTATGTTGACGGTAGTAAGTCTTTTATATTTTACTGTGTGAATATTCACGCTAGGATGAGTGTATGAGGTAAACTTACGATTGTTTTATGGTAGTAATATTAGGTGAAGTAAAAAGTTCTGAACGTTTTTTCGCTTTATTTCGACGATGAAATTAACATAGTTAGGATTATCCGATTTCGATCAAATATGCGCCGTTTTGTTCGATAACTTTTGTCCATTTTGAAGGCAATTTCATAATTCCGCGATTGAAGAAGTCCTCGTCCCTATTGGTAAAAAACTTGACCAGCTCATTTTCACAAGCCTCTCTTGAGGCCAGTTTTGTACCATCAAGAAAATTTTGCAAATGCTTGAAAAGGTGATAAT
>NW_022639725.1:216950-222000 GCF_010583005.1 Odontomachus brunneus
GTCACGTCCTTGGTCGCGACACCTCGACTTCGCCCTGAAGGGTGAGAGGTCGGGGTTGTTGAAAATGAGGGTCAGCGGCGTGAAGCCTACTCTACCCTTGGTACCCGTCTCGATTGCTCCCGAGGTAAGTGCGAAATGCACAATTTCGTGGTCCCCCTTAACTTTCCTCCTCCATACTAGAGAACTCGGCCATACAGTCTGGGCACGCCGACATGGGCTGCTCTGCCGTCACAGGATCCTGACAGTCTGAACAGTACTTGGGCTCAACCCGGTGGCCGATTACAAGGTAATGCTTTTCTATTTGTCGGTAGGTGGTAGCTGATTCCCGGCGTGTTGCAGTCCACGAAACATTCTTTAACTGCCGCCGGACTTGGTTCTTTCTGCCAGCTCGTCGGGTCTTCCTTCGGGGCTTCGGATCTTGAGAAGTTGTGCCCGCGTTAGGAAGTCCCGTCGACCGGAACCCCTCCTCGCGAGGGGCCTCCCGAGCTGGGGTAAAGGGGGGGGGCTTGGAGGATGAGAGACTGGTGGCGAGATGGTGCGGCTTGTCCTCACTCTGTCTCTCCGCCAGTGCCTCCAGGTAAGGAAGGGTGTCGGAATCGCGATCGGAATGGTGCGGTTTGTCCTCACTCTGTTCCTTTCGCGGTCCCTGGGAGAGGAATGAAGGGCTGGCGGTAGGGTGGTGCGGCTCGGCCTCACTCTTCCTTTCCACCAGTACCTCCGGATTGGGAAGGATGTTGGGATCACGATCGGAATGGTGCGGTTTGTCCTCACTCTGTTCCTTTCGCGGTCCCTGGGAGAGGAATGAAGGGCTGGCGGTAGGGTGGTGCGGCTCGGCCTCACTCTTCCTTTCCACCAGTACCTCCGGATTGGGAAGGATGTTGGGATCACGATCGGAATGGTGCGGTTTGTCCTCACTCTGTTCCTTTCGCGGTCCCTGGGAGAGGAATGAAGGGCTGGCGGTAGGGTGGTGCGGCTCGGCCTCACTCTTCCTTTCCACCAGTACCTCCGGATTGGGAAGGATGTTGGGATCACGATCGGAATGGTGCGGTTTGTCCTCACTCTGTTCCTTTCGCGGTCCCTGGGAGAGGAATGAAGGGCTGGCGGTAGGGTGGTGCGGCTCGGCCTCACTCTTCCTTTCCACCAGTACCTCCGGATTGGGAAGGATGTTGGGATCACGATCGGAATGGTGCGGCTTGTCCTCACTCTTCCTCTCGTGGCCCCTGGGATAAAGGGAAGGATGGGAGGTTGTGGAGCAGCTCGGAGATAGCGACTTGTGGCAGCGGATGTTGGAGATCTGACGGCTCTAATTGGTGCTCCTCAATGACGCGGTCGATGAGCACCGGATCCGGAGCAGATTCTTCTGTTCAGTTGAGGAACCTTAAATTTCGTCGGCTTCTCCCGAGGAGAAGGAGATGTAACTGTTGTCATCAAAATTGTCCATTAAATTCCGAAAAAACCTTTATTCGATCACTCGTAAATCAAGCCGTGGCCAAGGGAAATCCTGATTCGGGGTGCCGTAAGTCGTCGTAAATAAACAATGTTCTTGATCTCGAAGTCCTATAGGGTAGCCCAGAGTATAGCCGACAGTCTGAATTCGTGTCCGTGGATAGTCCGATTCGTGTATATTCCGAAAGTTCGTATAAGTCCGTGAAAAAGGCGAAAATCGTAAATCCAGTGGTGTAGCCAGAAACTAAGTCGCCTGGTACAGTAGTAAGAACAGAAACTGAGTCGTCCGGTACAGTAGTACGGCCAGAAGACTGAACCGACTAATACAGTAGTACGAACAGAGTGCTAAGCTGTCTAATGCAGTAGTATATCCGACGATAATGGTTTTCTATTGCAGTAGTGTAACCAGAGACGGAGTAGCCCCGACTGATGCGGCTTGCTGGCATATATAGTTTTAGCGCGGACCAGGAAGAAGACGACTCGAGCAGCGAGGGCTCTAAGGCATCCCCGAACAGAGATAGCGCGGACCTGGAAGAAGCCTCGGTAGCGAAGTATTTAACCAGGCTTGTTCAAGGCGGGAGATTTGAATCGCGGAACAGATTTTCGTTATTTTTACAATAAATCGATTAAATAAATTATCGAAAATTGCTAACTACGTTGTGTTAGCTGCTCTCGACCCGGGGATCAACAAATACATTGTTATTGTTAGTTATACATTGTTTAGTGAGGCATTTGTTGATCCCGGTATACGGATACAGGGCTTTAGCGGTTAACAATTGGAGATTAACTAACTTATTACTAGCGCGATTAATTATTTACAGCTTATATATAGTTGATCTATCCTATAATTAATAACTAATGGTCGTTGTATGTTAGTAGATTATGTAGTAATGGAGCACTTTGCTCCCTTGTTTAAATAACACTTCTATTCCTCCATTAACGACTTCGTAATTTGCAAAATGGCAGTCCTCAACTCTCCAGTATTGGGTGCTTGGGATTTTAACAATGTTACAGTCAAATACCGCAAAAACCCATGAATTTAGAGGTAAACAAACGATTGAATTGTTGTTTCGTGGTGTGAGCTTTCGAACTAAACGAAGTTGTTAATTAACAAATTAATATTCCAGCAACCGAAGGACTTAGAGTTAACCGAATGACTGAATTGTTGTTCCCACTGTGTGAGCTTCTGATTTAGACAAAGTCGTTAATTAACAAATTAATATTCCAGCAACCGAAGGACTTAGAGTTAACCGAATGACTGAATTGTTGTTCCCACTGTGTGAGCTTCTGATTTAGACAAAGTCGTTAATTAACAAATTAATATTCCAGCAACCGAAGGACTTAGAGTTAACCGAATGACTGAATTGTTGTTCCCACTGTGTGAGCTTCTGATTTAGACAAAGTCGTTAATTAACAAATTAATATTTCGGCAACCGAGGGACGTAGAGCTAAACAAATGACTGAATTGTTGTTCCCACGGTGTGAGCTTTTGAATTAAACAAAGTCGCTAATTAACAAATTAATATCTCGGCAACTGAGAGACTTAGAGTTAAACAAATAACTGAATTGTTGTTCCCACGGTGTGGGCTTTTGAATTAAGCAAGGTCATTAATTAACAAATTAATATCTCGGTAACCGAGGGGCTTAGAGCTAAACAAATAACTGAATTGTCGTTCCCACGGCGCAAGCTTTCGAATTAAGCAAAGTCGTTAATTAACAAATTAATATCTCGGCAACCGAGGGACTTAGAGCTAAACAAATAACTGAATTGTCGTTCCCACGGCGCGAGCTTTCGAATTGAACAAAGTCGTTAATTAACAATTTAATATCTCGGTAACCGAGGGACGTAGAGTTAAACAAATGACTGAATTGTTGTTCCAACAGTGTGAACAGAGCAACCGAAAACGAATGAGGGGAAAAAGTTTTTCGTGCTCGCGTACGTCACGCAGGGATGTGACACCATCAGGAAAATTTTGCAAATGCTTGAAATGGTGATAATCGCTTGGTGCCAAGTCTGGACTATACGGCGCAATAGAACCTCCCATCCAAGCTGTCGGAGCATCTGGCGCTTCGTGATGTGTGCGGCCTGGCGTTGTTTTGATGAAACACAACACTCTTCCTATTGGCCAATTCTGGCCGCTTCTGGTCGATCGCCTGCTTCATCTGGTCAGTTGTTGACAGTAGAGGTCCGAATTGAGTGTTTGGCCCGATGGGAGCAGCTCATAGTGGATGATCCCTTTCCAATCCCACCAAACACACAGCAAAACCCTCTTGGCCGTTAATCCGGGCTTGGCGATCGTTTGGGTCGGCTCACCGCGATTGGACCACGATCTTTTTCGGCTGTTGTTCTCGTATGTGACCCATTTTTCATCACCAGTCACCATCCGCTTCAAAAATGGGTCGATTTCGTTACGTTTCAGCAAAGAATCGCAAGCATCAATTCGGTCCAAAAGGTTCTTTTGCGTCAATTCGTGTGGTACTCATACATCGAGCTTCTTCTTGAAACCAGCCTTATACAAATGGTTCCAAACGGTTTTCTGGCTAATCTTCAGTTCCTGGGCAATGGAATAAGTGCTCACATGCCGGTCCGACTCGACGATTTCCATGATTTTATCGACATTTTCGACGATTGGCCTACCAGAGCGTGCCTCATCTTCGACGTCCATATTACCAGAACGGAATCGTTGGAACCACCGCTTTGCTGTTGCATTCGATACTGTATTGGGTCCATAAACAGCACAAATTTTTTTGGCCACCTGCTCCGCCTTTTTACCTTGGTCGTAGTGGTACTGAAGAATGTATCGAATTTTCTCTTTTTTTACCTCCATTTTGGAACGCTGTAACACACAACTGGCTTGACCAAACACAAAACTGTCACAAAACTTTTTTTGAAGCGTAATGTCTTTAAATCGCCGTATAGTGTGACCCGATGCGTTGTATACATCGTGAGATATGGCTCACTAAAGACATCTAGCGGGAAACGCTCAGAACTTTTTACTTCACCTAATATATATTAAAATGTTAATTTACTACACACGTAATAATACATATATTATTAAATAAAAAATAAAATAATTAGAGAAATACAATAATGTTAAAAAAAATGATAATAACTTATACAAAAAAGCACTTGGCGTGCTTTTCTTTTAAAGGCAAGCGGTTGTCTTATTGTAATCACTATCAAAATATTATATTGATTATCAATGTAATATTAAAAAAACCACCAAGTGCTTTTTTGTGTAAGTTATTATCATTTTTTTTAACATTATTGTATTTCTCTAATTATTTTATTTTTTATTTAATAATATGTGTATTATTACATGTGTAGTAGATTAACATTTTAATATATATATATATATACAGGGTGTTCGGAAAGTACCGGGACGCCCGAATATCAGGAAAAATATAAGTTTTACAAAAAATGTTTCAGACAAAAGTTGTGGCGTTTAAAAAGATGTATTTACTGATCACATCAGTTTGACCTTGGGTTGCGTAGCGAAGGTCAGGTCAAGGTCACATTAATTTTTTTAAATGGAACACCCCATTTTTCATTGCATATTCTTATAGCACATCTCGAGAGCTTTCCAAAACGCTATAATAAAAT
>NW_022639725.1:222010-222823 GCF_010583005.1 Odontomachus brunneus
ATTGAAGCAGGCGATCGACCAGAAGCGGCCAGAATTGGCCAATAGGAAAAGTGTTGTGTTCCATCAAGACAACGCCAGGCCGCATACATCATTAACGACGCACCAGAAGCTCTGAAAGCTTGGATGGGAGGTTCTATTGCACCCGCCATATAGTCCAGACTTGGCACCAAGCGATTATCATCTTTTCAAGCATTTGCAAAATTTTCTTGATGGTACAAAACTGGCCTCAAGAGAGGCTTGTGAAAATGAGCTGGTCAAGTTTTTTACCAATAGGGACGAGGACTTCTTCAATCGCGGAATTATGAAATTGCCTTCAAAATGGACAAAAGTTATCGAACAAAACGGCGCATATTTGATCGAAATCGGATAATCCTAACTATGTTAATTTCATCGTCGAAATAAAGCGAAAAAACGCTCAGAACTTTTTACTTCACCTAATATATGTGTGTATACAGGGTGTTTTTTTTTTTAACTTGAGACTGCTAAATATATCGAAAAATAAGCATTGTACGAAAAATGTCCCAAATAAACCCTCAATAGTTTCGAGGGCGCAATTCAATCCCACAAAATTTATCCACCTCCCACCCCCCTGGGTATGGGGCGGGGGGTAACATTGAAATCTTAAATGGGAACCCTTACTTTTTATTACAGATTCGGATTCTACATCCAAAAATACGTAACTTTTGTCTGAACTTTTTTTCTATTTCTGATAGATGGCGCTGCATTCGGCGAAAATTGGGTAATCTTCGTTTTCTTTAAAGGAAATCCCCTATAATGACGCTATGTCGAAGAAAAGTAACTTTTGTCGGAAAC
>NW_022639725.1:222833-224906 GCF_010583005.1 Odontomachus brunneus
TTTATCCACCTCCCACCCCCCTGGGTATGGGGCGGGGGGTAACATTGAAATCTTAAATGGGAACCCTTACTTTTTATTACAGATTCGGATTCTACATCCAAAAATACGTAACTTTTGTCTGAACTTTTTTTCTATTTCTGATAGATGGCGCTGCATTCGGCGAAAATTGGGTAATCTTCGTTTTCTTTAAAGGAAATCCCCTATAATGACGCTATGTCGAAGAAAAGTAACTTTTGTCGGAAACATGTTTTTTCGAATTATCGTAAATATCTACGATAATTTTTTATCCTTTTTAACTAAAAAATGAAAATAAAAGTTGCAATCTCCAATGGCCTTGACCTTTACAAATGTTATACAAATGATGATGTTAAAAATTCAAGAGGTTTTATTCGTCATTTCGACGTGGTCATTTCCAAATGGTCCACTCACGATCTTTTAAAATTTAGTGTTAAATTCTTAACATATCTAAGTAATGTGATTATGTTATTTGAATATTTGGTGTTGAATAAATATTTAACATTTCGTAGTATTAAAATAACATAACTTATGAGTAACACAAAGTGGAACACAAACTTTCAAACTGTGTAGGACGAGTCTCGATAAATAGTACTATTGTAGTCGAGTTATTTTAACAAATTATTTTTTCATACTTTTGAAGCATTTTTCATTTCGTATTGCGACTAACTTTCGATTCGTACTATCCTTACCTAGGCAAGGGGACTCACGATAATCAAGCACCCCGAATGTGAGAGGCAAGGGGACTCACTGTAATCAAGCACCCCAAAGGGATTAAATTTCTGTCATCGACGTCGTTAATCCTGGGTAAAGCTAAGAATGGATAAAAAATTATCGTAGATATTTACGATAATTCGAAAAAAACATGTTTCCGGTAAAAGTTACTTTTCTTCGACATAGCGTTATTATAGGGGATTCCCTTTGAAGAAAACGAAGGTTACCTCATTTTCGCCGGATGCAGCGCCATCTATCAGAAATAGAAAAAAAAGTTCAGACAATAGTTACGTGTTTTTGGATGTAGAATCCGAATCTGTAATAAAAAGTAGAGGTTCCCATTTAAGATTTTAAAGTTACCCCCCGCCCCATCCCCAGGCAGGGCGGGAGGTAGATAATTTTTATTGAATTGCGTCCTCGAAACTATTGAGGGTTTATTTGGGACATTTTTGTCGTACAATGCTTATTTTTCGAGGTATTTAGCAGTCTCAAGTTCAAGAAAATACCCTGTATATATTGGGAGTGTGAATAAGTTCTCACCGTTTCACCATTAGATGGCGGTATAAAAATTTTGTGTGTATAATTCAAGATGATGACGCATCTATATTGAAGTTCTATAACCTATGTTTAAAATCAGTGCGTGTCTTTCCATTAACCTATAAAGAACATTTTCTTTTCGTAACGTAAAACATGTAAAATTTCGTACCAAATAAACCGTTTTTGCGGGGAATTTTACTGCACTACTTTATTCAGAAAAAATCTGCAGCTGAAGCACACAGAATTCTTATAGAAACCTATGGTGATCATGCTATGTCGGAAAGAACATGCAGAGATTGATTTAACCGATTTAAAAATAATGATTTTGATGTTCAAGGTAAAGAACGCAGTGGTGCACCAAAAAAGTTTCAAGACGAAGGATTGGAAACATTACTTGCTGAAGATCCATGTCAGACGCAATCCGATGTTGCAAAATCATTAGGAGTTGATCGAACAACAGTTTCGATACGTCTGACAGCATTAGGAACGATACAAAAGGAAGGATCTTGGGTGCCATACGAACTAAAGCCGAGAGACGTCGAACGGCGTCTTGTCACGTGTGAACAGCTGCTTCAACGACAAAAAAAGAAAGGTTTCTTACATCGTATTGTAACTGGTGATGAAAAGTGGATATACTACAGTAATTCCAAGCGTAAAAAATCGTAGGTTAAGCCCGGCGAAGCAGTAGCATCAACGCCAAAGCGGAATATCCACGGTTCCAAGCTCATGCTCTGCATTTGGTGGGATCAGCTGGGGGTAGTGTATTACGAGCTGCTCCAACCCAACCAAACCATCACAGGAGATCTC
>NW_022639725.1:224916-225188 GCF_010583005.1 Odontomachus brunneus
AGAGATTTCTATCGACAACAATTGATGCGTTTGCACCGAGCATTGAAAGAAAAATGGCCGCAATATGAGCAAAGACACGATAAGATGATTTTGCTGCATGATAACGCTCGGCCACATGTCGCGTCATCGGTCAAAATATACCAGGAAACGCTGAAATGGGAAGTCCTACTCCACCCGCCGTACTCTCCAGACATTGCGCCTTCTGATTATGATTTATTTCAATCGATGACTAACGGCCTGGCTGAGCAGCACTTCACTTCGTATGAAGAAAT
>NW_022639725.1:225648-225849 GCF_010583005.1 Odontomachus brunneus
GAAAAAATGGATCGATTCGTGGATAGCCGCAAAAGAAGTGTCGTTTTTTCGACGTGGAATTCAAATGCTGCCAGAAAGATGGAAAAAAGTAGTCTCCAGCGATGGGCAATACTTTAATTGACTTGTTGTTTTATTATTTTTTTTTTAATAAAGGATTTATTTTCACAAAAAACGGCGAGAACTTATTCACACTCCCAATAT
>NW_022639725.1:225859-226827 GCF_010583005.1 Odontomachus brunneus
GTAAAAAAACGGACCGAATTAAGTTGTACACCCAATAAATAAACATTCTTTAAAAAAATCGTTATAAATAAACTTCACAAAAAACATTATAAATCAATTTTGCAAAAATAATCGTTATAAATAAACTTTACAAAAAAAATTGTTATAAATAAATTACAAAAAAAATTCAGCCAAAAGATATTTGGAAAAATATTATTAAAACAATCTTATTATATATATATATATATATAATAAGATTGTTTTAATAATATTTTTCCAAATATCTTTTGGCTGAATTTTTTTTGTAATTTATTTATAACAATTTTTTTTGTAAAGTTTATTTATAACGATTATTTTTGCAAAATTGATTTATAATGTTTTTTGTGAAGTTTATTTATAACGATTTTTTTAAAGAATGTTTATTTATTGGGTGTACAACTTAATTCGGTCCGTTTTTTTACTTGAAAAACGCATTTATTTGAATGATAAAATAAATTAATACATTATTGAAAGTATTGTCCATCGCTAGCCACTACTTTTTCCCATCTTTCTGGCAATTTATGGATTCCGTCGCGGAAGAAGTGTTCATCTTTTGAAGCCAAGAATGAATTGAGCCAATTTTTGATACCCTGTTCTGAAGTGAAGTGTATTCCAGTCAAAGCGTTATGCATCGATCGAAACAAATGGTAGTCGGAAAGGGTAAGGTCTGGGCTATAAGGCGGGTAAACCAGAACTTCCCATCCGCTATTTTCCAAATAGTTTTTAACCGGAACAGCAACATGAGGCCGAGCGTTGTCATGGTGAAAGATTATGGACTCGTGTCTGGTCGCATATTCTGGACGTTTTTCGGCTATAGCTCGCTTTAAACGGATCAATTGTCGCCTGTAGATGACTCCCGTGATGGTTTGACCAGGTTTTAGCAGCTCATAGTGGATCACATCCTTCTGATCCCACCAAATACAGAGCATTACCTTGGCATCATGGATATT
>NW_022639725.1:228705-229130 GCF_010583005.1 Odontomachus brunneus
AAACTTTTTCGGTTGACCCGAACGCTCTTTGTCTTCAACACTAAAATCACCACTTTGAAATCGTCGAAACCATTCTCTGCAAGATTTATCCGACGGTGCAGATTCACCATAAACTTCCACAAGCATTCGATGCGCTTCAGCTGCACTTTTCTTCCAATTGAAACAGAAAATCAAAACTTCCCGCAAATGGTGCTTATTTGGAACGAAACTCGACATTTTCAACGCAGTAAAAATTAAACTTGTTGTGCAAAACTCAAAGGCTTGTAAACAATATTTGGTTGACAGATGTTGACACTTCACGATACAGCAAAAATCAGCTGTCGCCGTCAACCATTTATGACACTTAGAGCCATCTTTTGAAAACGGACCGAACTAAGTTGTACACCCAATATAAAGATTTTTTTGTAAAGTTTAATGCTAACGCA
>NW_022639725.1:231440-247131 GCF_010583005.1 Odontomachus brunneus
CAAACTCTAACTTTTATTTAAAAAGTATTCCTAAAAAACTTACGAATTTTCCTTTTGTTTATATTTTTGCTTTCTTCATTTTCCTTTATATTCAGTACCTATTTACAGCACATGATATTTATATTGTATTTTCATAGCGTTTTTTTCAGCCTTATAACTTTTGTCTGAAATATTTTTTTCTAAAATGCTCCCCCGCCGAGATATCTTGCCGTCCCGGGACTTATTTGACACCCTGTATATTGAACTTGGACATTATAAATTTATTTATAACGATTCTTTTTTGTAAAGTTATATATATATATATATATATATATATATATATATATATATTGTAGCATTACTGTGTTTGTAAATGTTTCGCAGATAATACGATGAATTCTTTAAGTGTTCCTAGAGTTTTCTCCTTTCTGACGTCAATCTGAACACAAATTGCTATGAAAATACAATATAAATGGTATCATGTGTTGTAAATAGGTACTGAATATAAAGGAAAATGAAGAAAGCAAAAATATAAACAAAAGGAGAATTCGTAAGTTTTTTAGGAATACTTTTTAAATAAAAGTTAGAGTTTGCAGGAAACATAAGGTATCTATATAACATATGATATTATTTGTACGTACAGTTTTCATAGAAATCTGTGCTCAGATTGACGTCAGAAAGGAGTAAACTTTAGGAACACATAAAGAATTCATTGTGCTATCTGGCAAACATCAACAAACACAGTAATGCTACATTAATATTATAATTTTTCACTTAACAGTGTGAGTGTTACATATAATAGATGTATGTAACAGTTATTAAGATCAATGTTATAATTTCCTACTTAAGTAGGTAATGTAACTGTTACATAAAACGCATTATATTGTATTTACATTATTGAATGGGAAATTATAACATTGATATTATGTTACTGTTAGTTGGTGTTTGCTGGGTTTGTACACCTTTATCTGTGCTTAAATATTATTATTTTTGAATTCATAAATAAAGTATACATCGATGTTAACTCTTCGATAATATTACCTTAACATTTTTCTATATAATAATGTAAGAGAAACTGAGTAATGATAGAAAATTATAACATTGATGTTATGTTACTGATAGTTTGTATTTACCGGAAGAACATTCAATAAACACCAACTTTAAAAGTAATGATACATCAATACACACACACACACACACACACACACATTATGTAGCATTACTGTTTTTGTTGATGTTTCCCAGATAACTCATAGTTTTTTTTATTGTCTTATCATATATCTTCATTTTTTCAGTCTTCTCTTCATTTTTTCTCACATATTCTCTCCTTTTTCTGCTTCTTTTCTTTTCTCCTCTTCTTTCCTTTTTTCTTTTGTCTCCTTATTACTTAATTTAGCTATAAAAATGTATGCGATTCGTTGCGGGTTCGAATCGCTTGTCGGATCGGGTTCGTGATAGGCGGAATAATTGAGAAACAGTGTTTTAAGAAAATAATAATGAATAATATATTTAAATACTAAGCTGATGATAATGACAATATATAGACCAAATAATACGTGTCGACGCCGTTGGTTTTGGTTGTTTGTATTGCCTGACAGAGGCTTGTTTAGACGCCGGTTTGCGTGATGTGACGCTCGATGCGCGAGACGCGGACGATGTCAATGTCGCGTATTCGCGAGTTTATTCTGTTGATGTTTCTTTCGGCGTCTTGTCTCTTAAGCGCGGTTGACACTTTTTCCAGCGATTTTAGCGGCGTGTCGGAATCGTATGATGTCGCGGTCGTTGAGATTGCAGCGTAACTGCACGCGGGATATCGCCTTAGCGGTGTTCCCTTCGATCTCCTATCGCGGAGATTTGAATCGGTTTGATGTATGCGGTGCGGCCGTTGGTCCTCGTACCCGGGACCTTAGCTCTCGGAGTTTCCTCTATGATTCAACGAGCTCGGCTCGTTCAGACGCAATTTCGGATGCGGCCAGCGGTGCTGTGAAACTTATCTGTGTCGGCCTCACGAATCCGTGAGCCGACGGCGGAATGATTACAGTCGCCACGCGACGAACAGTAATCTGCCAGGAACGGAGTAGAGTCGAATGTCGATGACACGTATACGTGTAACGACGGCGGAGTGACTACAGTCGCCAATCGACGAACAGTAATCTGCCAGGAGCGGAGTAGAGTCGAGTGTCGATGACACGTATCCGTGCAACGACGGCGGAGTGACTACAGTCGCCAATCGACGAACAGTAATCTGCCAGGAGCGGAGTAGAGTCGAATGTCGATGACACATATCCGTGCAACGACGGCGGAGTGATTACAGTCGCCAATCGACGAACAATAATCTGCCAGGAGCGGAGTAGAGTCGGTATCTCTTAAAGCGGATAATCGGAATCGGATTCTCCTTCGAGAGCGGTGGATCGGTTTTGATTCTCTTTCGAGAGCGGATGATCGAATCTCTCGATTACAATTACGCGGCGTTTTATATACCTCGAATCTCGCTTGATTCGCTATTTACCGCGGTTGTTCGGCGGTCGCGCTGTTTACAATATTAGAGGACGCGCTGTCCTCTTGCGCTCCTGATTCGCGTTGTTCTGCGTTTTTATTATTACGTAACGATATGCATCGTTACAAAAATAAAGCAATACTTATTTATTATCGCAACAGCAAACAAATTTATTTATTTATTTATTATTTATCCTTTTATTCATTTATTCTCTTACTCAGTCATATATTCTCTTGTCTTGCATCTTGCATCTCTCTATTTTCTCTCTTCCTGCTTCGTTTCTATTTTCTGTTACTTGTATGTCTATATATTATCCTCTCTCCTTATAGTTTTTCTTTTTCTTTCGGCTTTCTGTACTTCCTTTCTTTCTTCTTGCCTTATTTAAATAAAGAGTATCCCAGTTCTATATTCTTATAAATTTCCTATATTATGTAAAGCAATAAATACATATTTGTTATCGCAGCAGACAAAAAAGTTTATTTATTTATTTATTTATTATCTATCCTTTTATTTATTCATTCTTGTTCGCAACGCGGCCGTAGGTTTGTAGTGGCAAGCGAACTTCCCGGACAGCTCGAGCGATTTGATCGTGTGAGGTCGGGCGACGCACTGAATTTGAATCGATGCGAGTTCTTAGTTCAGTTCAGTTCAGTTGATGCTTGAGTCACCAACCAATTTGGACTTATGGCCACATTCGATGTGCCGATCGGCGCAGAGAACGACTTTGGTGACTAAATCGTGATGCTCGAGAGAGAGAGCTATTGCGAAGCGATCGGATTATCTTCTTCCTTGAGCGAATCGGCGGAGGCGTTGACGTCAGGCCTTAAAGCGATCGCGACCGCGTATCGATGTTCGGAGGATCCGCTTGGAAGGGTTTTAAATAAAGCAAATCGAGCCGAAGACGAAACAAATTTAATTTTAATTAACAATAAGCAAGACGATTTAATATCTAACGAGCGAAGTTAATGATTTAAAACGGAGTTGATCAATGCCGACGGCAAACGTGCCGTTACGAGATTAAATACACTTGAGAAGAGTTTATCAGAAGCAACGCGTCGAATACTGCGTACTGGCGATAAGTCTGTTCGAAACGAGAGAGCGCTCTATTCTTGGTTGTCGCCTTTTAAAGGATAATTCACACGGCGCTTAAGTTTGAGATGAAGATATAAAAAAAACTTGATTCTTATTTCTAACGATCTCTGCCGCTTGCGGAATTCGGTGTTAAGCGATAGTTGCCGTGGCAACAGCACGCACAGCGTGTTATTCGCAGTCGGTTAACACATGATAGACAATTAGGGTCACGGCTTGATAACGCGCGTAGTTCCGGGCGACTGTTATTATTCGAACGGTTAGCCGAGTCGACCTCTTCGAGATCGAATGATCGATCTCGAACAATTCTCTTACTCACTAATATATTCCTCTTGTCTCGCATTTTGCATCTCTCTATTTTCTCTCTCCTTGCTTCGTTTCTATTTTCTGTTATTTATTTGTCTCTATACAATTCTGTTACTTATTTGTCTGTATACTATCTTCGCTCCTTATCCCAAACAGCACAGTACGTCCATAGGACATCCATTTCATGTCCATTTTACGTCCAGGGATATGAAGTGAACGTCCATAGGATATTCGATTTTGAACATGAAACGGATATCCTTATCAGTATATCTTATGGACTTTTGATATATGTCCGAGATGAAACAAAGTTCAAAATATATTAGAGAACGGTTTTATATATATTTTAACGGTTTACCCACAGACAACGGTTTACACAATATTTATGATAAAGATTCATTAATATTTATTTCGAATTATTTTTTTTAAATATTATATAAATATTTTATAAATATTTATATATTAGGACCTTAACTTAGTTTCCGCCCGCAAATGTTAGATGGCAATGCAAACAGTTCTAGTAGTCATTACTAACGAAACAGGTAGTTTGTGATTAATTTCGACATTTCTCGATAACATTCAGTCAGCATACACAATTATTTTCCTAAACAACAATTTCTTTTGCTTTGTGAAAAATGGAACGCGATAAAGTGTTTTTTCGACATGTGCTTTTGCACTATTTTGATTTGAAAAAAAGTGTAGCAGAAGTTCATCGATTACTTGAAGAAGGTTATGGTGATCGAGCTCCATCACATACAACATGTAAAGAGTGGTATAGACGATTCAAAAGTAATGATTTTGATGTCAATGACAAACCACGCTCAGGACAGCCAAAAAAATTCCAAGACGATGAATTGCTAGCATTATTGCATGAAAACTCGGCTCGAACGTTACAAGAACTTGGAAACGAGCTAGGAGTTACTGAAGCAGCTGTTTCCAAACGTTTACACGCCATGGGAAAGATCCAAAAGGAAGGAAGATGGGTACCACATGAATTGTCTGAAAGTGCCATTCACAACCGTTTCAATATCACGGTTTCGTTGCTTGCCAGGCAAAAAAAGAAGAGTTTTCTGTGGCGTATTGTGACTGGCGATGAAAAGTGGATCTACTACGACAATCCCAAACGCAAAAAATCATGGGTAGACCCAGGACAACCATCAACATCGCAGCCAAAACGGAACATCCACGGTCATAAGGTAATGCTTTGCATTTGGTGGGATCAGCAAGGAGTGCTGTACTACGAACTGCTGAAACCAAACGAAACTGTTACTGCCGATGTCTACAAATGTCAATTGAACAAATTGAATGATGAGCTGTTGCGAAAAAGACCAGCAATAGCGAGTAACAGGCGCAAAGTTATTCTCTTACACGATAACGCTCGGCCACACACTGGAAAAACCGTCAAAGAAACACTGACGCAGCTCGAATGGGAAACTCTTCCTCACCCAGCGTACTCACCAGACATAGCGCCTTCTGATTACCACTTGTTCAGATCGATGCAGCACGGCTTGAGTGGTACACGCTTCCGAAATGTTGAAGAAGTGCGAGAATGGGTGGACGAATGGATTGCTTCGAAACAAACATCGTTTTATCGAGATGGTATCGCCCAGTTGCCAGAAAGATGGCAAAAAGTTGTAGAAAGTGATGGAAAATACTTTCATTGAAATAATTTAAATAAATTTTTTACAATAAATGCTTTTTCTCAGTATTTTTTGGGCGGAAACTAAGTTAAGGTCCTAATATATAAAGAAGTGTCAAAATCTTTATTCAAAATATTATTAAAATATAGGCTAAATATTTTATACAATATTTATAGTAAACAAAAAATAAGGTAAATATGAAGTTTAAGGGATCCACCTCCGATGACCTTGATCTTGATATATATTATCAAGCATACTCTGTTGAGTAACAATCAAGAGGTTTTAACCGTCGCTCATTGTTTATTAATAAAAGAAGTTGCATAAAATGATTGTAATTTTTGGACACCATATATACAACACCTCGAATTTGTAAGCTAGGAAAATGCCTGCTACACACTCACACACACACATACACACACACTACTCGCTTGCAAGCGCGCTAGCCCGCCCAACAGGGCGGGTACGCGATAGGTGCGTTTGTTCCTATTACATACAGGGTGTCTCACACTCTCCTCCGGACATTTTGTGGAGACGTAGAATGCGTTGATGTGAACATAAAAGTCCTATACCGTTTTGCGATATTTGCAATAATAGTCGGCGCAGCAAGATGTAAGAGCGCAGCGATATAAGTATAGGCAGTGATGCATTGTCTTCCAATCATCGCGCGCGACATCCGCGCACTACATTACTGAGCCGCGTTGTGACTCGAGCAGTCCGTCCTCTACCATTCAGTGTGCGTTTTTCCTTAATCTTTTTTAATTAATATCTCGACTATTATTGCGAATTTCACAAAATGGTATAGGACTTTTATATTCACATCAATACATTCTTCGTCCCCACAATATGCTCGGAGGAGAGTCTGAGACACCCTATATACATACCCACCCACCGCGAGCCCGCCCTGTCGGGCGAGCGAGGGCGCTTGCTGGCGAGTAGTGTATGTGTGTGTGTGTGTGTATGTGAAATTGAACGTAACACACGGCTTCCAAATTTTCAACATGCATTTGTACGAATTTCTCAATGTAACACACGATTTCTTGCATTTTTTTTGAAGGAAAAATACATGAAATATATGAACAAAGACTTTATTGATAAATTGAAGAAATATTTTTCGCAATGAATTGATAGAAATATTTTTCGCATGCACGCGCGCGTGTAGGTGCGTGTCTCTATGAGAACTAAATGTTTAGTGTATCAGGCTCGACCTCGATTGGCCGAGAGCCGACACGAAAAGCGCCGGTAATTGCCTCGTGCGAGGCACCGGCGTCGTGCGTGGGAGTAGGATCGGCAGTGGTGAGAAAGAGACTTCACAATTGCGGTTGCAGTGCGGCACAGGTTTTATTGCAAACAGAAATTCCACTGAACTCCTCGATCTCGCGACGGAGCGGCGGACGGAAATCTTCAGCGAATCTTCAGGGTAAGGCCGTTTTCAACGCGACGGAAATCTTGATGAATATCTCGTCGATATTCACGCGACGGAGATCTTGACGCGCCCGTCGAAGATTTTGAGTCGCGAGGCCTCGGACTCGATTGCGCGAGCGCGAGCGAGATCGGCGGGTTTGCACTGCCTAGATGATCCACAATTACAAGGTTTGCACATGAGATATCGGAGGGTGTGCCGTCGGAACGCGCGGCCGTCGCGTGCGGGCGAGGCGCGCGAGTACACTGGTGCTGCACGGCGCGCGCGCCGTCGGAAGTCGCGGCCGACAGCAGCGACCTCAGGGCGATCCGGGCTTGATCGCCGACGAGCTCGAGGAAACGAAAGCCTTGCGGAAGAACCGCACTGCCTCCTGGGTCCAACTCCGGCGTCGAGCTATAGTACGCGAGACGATACATCGAGAGCCGAGAGAGCGGAGCGATGCGCGCACGAAGAGCGCGACGTCGCGCTACGAGAGGAACGTCGGCTTAACCGAGAATGAGAGATCGCCAGCGCCCGCACAATTGAGCGACCGGAATATCGCGGCGCGGCTCTTCCACACGTATTTTCTTACACGGACGTCGATGTCGGGTCGCACCGCGAATGGAGAGGCCGACCGCGCGAGAGAGGATTCGGCGATTGTCGCGATAAGAGTGTTACGTCTTAGAGGACTCACCGCGTCACAAAATTTTTATTTTTTTGTATGACCTGCCTTAATAGAAAGAGACAATCTCAGGAATCATGAATCCGCCATTAGTTTTTCATTTGCATGCCTAGTTTAGACATTATCAATTTGTTATTTAAGAACTTGGTCTCAATCGAAAGAGACAGCCTTGAGGATCATGAATCCGCCATTAGCTTTTCATTTGCACGCTTAGTTTAAGCGTTATTAAATTGTTAATTAAGAACTTAGTCTTAATCGAAAGAGGCAACCTTGAAGATCATGAATCCGCCATTTGTTTTCCATTTGCACACTTAGTTTAGGCGTTATCAAATTGTTAATTAAGTACCTTGCCTTAATCGAAAAAGACAGCCTCAGTGATTATGAATCGGCCATTAGTCTTTCATTTGCATGCCTAGTTTAAGAGTTATCAATTAGTTATTTGGTCTTAATCGAAAGAGGCAACCTTGAGGATCAAGAATCCGCCATTTGTTTTACATTTGCACGCTTGGTTTAAGCGTTATCAATTTGTTATTTAAGCTCCTTGTCTGAATCGAAAGGGGCAGCCTTGAAGATCATGAATCCGCCATTTGTTTTTCATTCGCATGCTTAGTTTAAGCGTTATCAATTTGTTATTTAAGCACTTTGTCTGAATCGAAAGGGGCAGACTTAAGGATCATGAATCTACCATTTGTTTTTCATTTGCACGCTTAGTTTAGACGCTATCCATTTGTTATTTAAGGATGCGGGAAGAGCCTGACTCAGGGACCTTGAATCCGCCATTAGTTTTTCAATTGCATGCTTAGTTTAGGAATTATCAATTTTTTAATCAAGCACCTCGCTTTGGGCAGGTTCAAGGACCGTCATTAATTTATTATTTGCTTGTTTAGTATTGTTATTAACAAATTGTTAATTACGCACTTTGTTTTGTTCATAAAAGACGGCCCTCAAGATTGTATACTCGCCATTAAAGCTCCGATCGCGTGTCAATCGTTTAGGACTTTAATTGTTAAGTTGAAAATCGTTATTGTTTATACTATTAAGCACGCCGTCACATGATAAATAAGCAATTATTGTAAACTATTATGTATGCAAACCGAAAACCGAAACTTCCTTGTTCATACCAGGATCCGCTTACACCCAACGCTGAATACTTCTCTAAGGTCGGTATTGTTCATACCAAGATCCGCTTAAACCCATCGCTTGGAGATTCCTCCATGGTCCGCGCTCAGTTAATATAGCCCCGAGGCTCCCAACACGAGGCGCCTCCACTGGTTCTCAGTCAGACTTAGAATGTTCGGCTAATCTCCGTACTTAGAAAATTTCTGACACTTAGACTCAAGCTACTCTTACCGGACTTAGAAAATTTCACGACTTACAGCACTTAGACTCTGGCACGACATTCGGACTTAGAAAATTTCTGGCACTTAGAATATTTCACGATATCGGGACTTAGAATATTTCTGGCACTTAGACTCTGGCGACTCATACGGACTTAGAATATTTTTCGATATCGGACTTAGAAATTTACCGATCTTGACATTCAGACTCTGACAACTTACTCGGACTTCGACTAACCGCGCTATTTAGACATATTTAGTACATTCCTTTTTTCAATTAGTACATTCTTTTTTCTATCATTTTGAGATTCGGACTTTGGCAATATCCTTCGGACTTAACGAATTATCCTACTTGGAAAGTTCCCAGATCTCGTTGGGTGTCCTGTACCGCCATTCCTCACACCACTACCAGTGCTGATTGTCTTGAAATAAACAGTGAATTAGTTTACTTGGACAACGATAAATTTCTATCAATCCTGTCCTCCAGGTGGGTGACCCGAATAAGGTTGTAGTGCAGCACCCTACTGGCGAGCGATTGGTTTTCCGACTCGGGTCGCGCGCAAGGCCGAGTGCGGACGTAGATCCGCCGAGCTCTCGGGAAGGGAGCTTCTGCAACCCGGTTTGAGTGCGGCCGCAACCCGTTATCCCTCTGGCGAACCGTCGGCTTCCCTACTCGCGCTGCGCGCTGGGCCGAGTGCGGACGTTGATCCGCACCTTCCCGGTGAGTATCGAGGACCGGAGGTACCGACGGCTAGCCTGAGTACGGCCGGAGACCTGCACCGGATTGACGAACGGTCGGTTTCCCCTACCGAGTTGGGTGCAGGGCCGAATGCGGACGCAAATCCGCACCTCCCTGGCAAACACCCGGGACGGGAGCCTCCGCGAGTCAGCTCGAGTGCGGCCGAGAGCCCACACTTCAGCGATAACTCACCTGGGGTCTCTTCCCTTGCTTCCCAAGCTTGCCATCCGAGGGAATCCTTAGGGAGATAGATCCTTGCTCGGTGATTCCCATAGAACCCCAAACTCGACTTAGCTCCCTCGTGAGCAGAAACGTCTCCACGTTCTCTGTCCGGACGTGACAAGAGCAACGATGGACTCGTTGCGCTGGCAAAGCCGGTGAACGAATCTCAGCAAGGAAACAACGAATGCTGAGCTAACGGTCCACGAATTCGACGATGAGCGATCCGGAGAATTCGCGAGGAATCAGCTCCGCGACGAACTTGAGGCTGAGAGACCGGTGACCGCAGGCTGAGCCTGGTAGAGCGAAACTGCTCGCAAGACGTTAGCACGAACCCGCCGTGAAGACGTTCTACGCGAAAAAGCCCGGACCGAGGTACGCGGTCGTACTTATAGATTTCTTTTATTATGCTCTGGAGCGCGCGAATTGGACCACAGGAAGCGGAAAAACGGCTTGACGATTCGCGACTAACGCGAGTCTACATCGGAGCTGAGGTTTTTTCAATTCATCGTGCGAGCAGTTCGCGGCGCGTGCCGCCCGCCGATTCGCGGAATCTGTGTTTTGGCTGATCGTTGCCATAGCAACTGCTCGGCTCCGCGTTACGAGCAGGCGGCTCGCTGGCCTCGCGACGACGCGATCGCACGTGATCCTCACGCGCTACCAAAATACGCGAGAGGACGAACAAAGTCGATGTTGTTACAGATTGTAATCATCGACAGCCGTACTCCTCGAGAATGTTTCGAGACGAGTGGTTATCGAGGTAACGACAACCATCCGTCTCAGTCGAATCTCAAACATTTAGGAAATATCACGTTTACCGTTTACATATTACAAAT
The DNA here is from genome assembly GCF_010583005.1 of Odontomachus brunneus. NCBI lineage: Eukaryota > Metazoa > Arthropoda > Insecta > Hymenoptera > Formicidae > Odontomachus > Odontomachus brunneus. Next base: position 242,161 of record NW_022639725.1, read on the forward strand.
TTTCGAGGTACAATTTAACTTGAATTAAGTAGCGTGTGAAACAATATAAAGTGAAAACTAAAAACATATATATTTTAAAAATTTAGAAAAGTTTAAAAAAAGAGAAAAAATATATATAATTGTATATATTATAATAAATATTTTTATATTTATGATAAAAATATTTACGATCTATTGAAGCTAATGTCATAAAAATATTTATGAAATAGTTTAATATATATTTATAAAATATTCAAATAAATCTTATAAATATTTTGTAAATATTTTATAAATATTTTGTGCTGTCTGAGTATATATGATGAGTATGTTTCACACACACACACTCACACATACACACACACGCTCCCACACGCACGCACGCACGCACGCACACACACACACATACACATACATCCTTTTACTTTACTAATTACAAAATTATCTTGTAAATTACAAATCCGGATGCTACTTCTATATGTCCATTGAACGTCCATCGGATATCCTGTGGACATAACGGGAACTTTAATATGTCCTCCAATTTCATAAACGAATATCCCACAAACGTCCATTGAATGTCCAAAGAACGCAAAACGGATGGCTTATGGATATCCTCAATATCCTTAAAATATATCTTATGGATATCCATAGGATATCCATGTGCTGTCTGGGTATAGTTTCTCGTTTTCTTCCTGCTTTCTGTACTTTGTTTCTTTCTTCTTGCCTTGTTTAAAAATAATAAAAGTACAAACATTATAAGGAGTAATTCCTAATTCTATGTTCCTATAAAATATCCTATATTATGTAAAATAAAATTTATTTATTATCGCAGCAGACAAAAAGATTTATATATTTATTTATTATCTATCTTTTTATTCATTTATTCTCTTATTCTCTTACTCACTCATATATTCCTTTTATCTTTCCATGTCACTCTCTTACATGATTTTTTACTATCTTATCATTTTTTTTGTCTCCTCTTCATATCTTCTCGCACATTCTCTGCTTTGTCACTTTCTTTCTTTCTCCTTTTCTCTTCCTTCCTTTTTTATCTCCTTATGATTTAATTTAGCTATAAAAAGTAAAAACGACACAAAGTATTCAAGTTTTACATCGTTATCGTTATATATTTTTATGCATACGCCGATACTTATCTGATATTGTTCTTGTTAATTCCGTAGTTTTTCTTCAAAATTATCACGGTAAACATTCACAACTTTTAAAACTATTATATTAAAAATATAACATCGTTTCAATCCCATTCTCGTACGCGCGAACTGTCACTCGACTCCACCGCGATGACAGGTACAAATCGGTAAATCGGTAATGGTAACACTCTCACCATCCTGCCATCTATCGGAGAAACGTAGTCAACGGACATTTCTGTGGTAAGGATACGACGTTTCTTAATCGAAATTTCACGATTTCGGACTTTGATCTAAAATAACTCAACTTCTAGAGCACGTAGAGCAAAATTAAAGACAGTTTTCTTAAGAAATGTAAACTCAAGGAATCGATTAAGTCCATCTAGAATTCCATCTAGAACTTCGTCAATTTAGCCGTTATATCCGAACCAAAAATCTAGTCTACGTTCAACTAAAGTCGTGTTATTATACACGGTAGGTCGCCATGGACGGCATGCTTCGCGCTTGCACTTGGCTTCGCGACACTACAGTGTCGTTGGATTATCCTGATCAATCAAGCTACGCGTGCGAAAGGTTGCGAAAATCAAGAATAAAATACCCTTAATATTTCTGTGCTAGCGAAACTGAAGCTTGTGCTGATTTATGCAAGGCTAGCACAACTCAGATATGCAATTCTGAGTCGATCCAAAGTCTAGAAGTCGAGATTAATGACAGACTGCGAGCACATAGGGCCGCGGTCAAGAGTCAAGTGCCCTTTAGATTCTTGTGCTGGCGAAATTGAAACTTGTACTGACTTGTAATAGCCTAGCACAACTCAAATATGCAATTCTGAATCGATGCAAAGTCTAGAAGTGGTGATTAATGACAGACTACCGCGTTCAAGAGTAAAGTGCCCTTTAAATACTTGTGCTGGTGAAACTGAAACTTGTGCTGACTTGTGCTAGGCTTTTTTTTTTTTTTTTTTGAGGCAGAGGAAATGCATTACGCACACCCCCGGGAAATAGGGACTTTCCCAGGGGTAGTGTGGGACTCTCCCCCTCCGGTACTGACGGCCGGAGGGGGCCTACCCACTAAAACCTCTGCCGGGCCCCATGCGGCTGTTGCGAGGGCGTCCCGGGAACCGCTTGCGCATTACTTCCGGGACGCCCTCAGCCGCGGGGCGGGGAAAACTTAAACCCCGCCCCCTTCCCGGGCCGGGAGGGATATTTCCCTCCCGGCCCGCTGTTCCTGTCCTCCATGACCGGACGTGGGCCCCCCCGTCCGGTCACACCTCACCTTGTAGGAGCGTTATTGGCCGGGTCCGGTCCCGTTTGGACCCAGCCCGCCCCTACGCTCCCGACCGAGTTATCTGGGGGGCGGAGGGGTTTAATTCCCCACCGCCTTTCCCGGTCAAGAGCCTCTTGGCACTGGGAGGGGGGTGGGCGGCCTAAGAGCCCGCCCTTGCAAGCCGGCCGCCCTGCCCCCCTCCCGGAGGCGCCTGGTCTGACTTCTTGTCACGGGGGGGGAGTAGCGCCTTGCTGCGCGTCTCCCCCGCCCGACCAGGCGCCTCCTGTCTCCCCCTCGCCGGGCCCTCCGTTGATCAGGAGGGCCCGGCGGCATTGTTGGGGGCTGCGGCGCACGCGCGGGTACCCCGGGGGAGGGAACGCCAGCGGTGGCGTCCCCTCCCCGCCCGCGAATGCGCCGCCCCTCCACCCCGCGCTGATGCGCGGGTAGGCGAGGCGCCGCTCTCCTTCTACGGCGCCTCGCCCCTTTTCCGGGTGCGGCGGTTTCGCCCCGCCGCACCCTTTCCGCCTCCTCCTTCTGCGACACGACTGCGTCGCAGAAGGAGGTGACGGCAGACCAGCCCTCGTCTCCCCCAAGCATGGCCCTTATAAGGGCCGGGGGAGAGAGGTCCGCCCCCACCACGTCTGTCAGGACCCGGCGCTCCACAACCCAGGAGGGGCATTCCTCCAGGGTATGTTGCGCCGAGTCCACCTCATCGCCACAGTGGTGGCAGCGGGAGTTAGGCTCCCTACCTATCCTGTGCAGGTACTCACCGAAGCATCCATGTCCGGTGAGTACCTGCGTTGTCCGGAAGGACAGCTCTCCGCGGGCCCTGTCTACCCATTCTTGTAGACAGGGCCGGATGGCCTCGGCGACCCTCGATCCCGATTGGCCCGTCGCCTCCTCCAGGTGGATACTCCACCTAAGGAGGAGGCGTTGACGGGCCTGTAATTTGGCCATGCCAATGACCCTGGCCAAGTGTTCGTGGTCTCCCCCGGCACGGAGCTCCTTAACACGCCGATAGGTCTCAGCGTGCATTTGTGCAAGGAGCTCTAGCGGGGGGAGACCGGCCAGGGCCGTGGCGGCCATATGCGACGCCGTCCTATAGGCCCGGGCGAGGCGAATGGCGACCCACCGCTGAGCGCGGTGTCCCAGCGCAGTGATGCGCCGGTTGGTCGCCATCGCACTCGCCCAGACCGGGGCCCCATACAGGGCCATGGACTGGACGACGCCGGCATACAGCCGCCGTGCCTTCCTCTTAGGGCCGCCGAGATTGGGCAGGAGGCCACCTAACATGTTGGCCACCCTGCCCAACTTGGGGGCCAGAAGGTCAAAATGCTTCTGGAACCCCCATTTACCATCCAAGACGAGTCCCAGATATTTAACTGAGGGACCCGCCTTCACGGAGACACCGTCGATCCGGACTCGGGCCTCCGGTGGTCCCCTCCTCCTGTCGTGAAAGAACATAAGTTCTGTCTTGAGGGGAGCCACCCTGAGGCCCATCCTTTTCAGGGAGCCTACCACCTGGTCTACCGCCATTCTGCCCTTATCCAGGGCGCTCCTCCAGCCCCTGCCCCCGGCCAGCACCATCGTGTCGTCTGCGTAGAAGACGACACTGCAGCCGGGGGGAAGGGCAAGACGGAGGACTTGGTCATACGTGATGTTCCATAATAGGGGTCCTAGTACGGACCCCTGAGGAACACCGCAGTATACCACCCTTCTGCACTGGAGTTACGCTTTGTTCCGGAACTCCAGTCTTCTATCCCGGAAGTAGTCCCTAATAATTGAGACCAGGTGGGGGGGGGACCCTGAAATGAGCCAAACCCGCCTCCACCCGGTCCCAAGGGAGGGAGTTGAAAGCGTTGGCGATGTCCAACGACACCGCCAACACAACTCCCCCCCTCCTCACTACAGCCTCCGAGAGGGACCGGACGCGTAGAATCGCGTCCACACTCGACCGTCCTTCCCGGAAGCCGTATTGCTCTGTGCTGAGCGTCGGACTACTCCGGGATAGGTGCCGCACGAGGCGGGCGTGTATTATTCTTTCGAATAGTTTGTCCGCCTCGTCCAGTAGGCATATCGGCCTAAATGCGGAAGGGCTGTCCTCCGACTTGCCCCCCTTTTTGAAGAGGACCAAATTGGCCCTCTTCCAGGGGCTGGGGAACACCCCGGTCCTCAAACAGGAGGTGAAGAGCCGTATTGTGCGACTCTTCACCTCCTCCTCCGTCATCGCCAAGGTCCACGCTGTGCCTGGGATGCCGTCGGGGCCCGGCGCCCTTTTCTTGGCGCCGAGCCTCTTGACGGCTTTATCAATCTCCACCTCGGTGACCCCGACCGACTCATCTTCCCCGTCCGTGGGGGGGCCCTCGTAGGGGGGAATACATGCTTCCCCCCGTGGAAAGAGGGCCCCCACCGCTTCGTCCAGGAAGTCGGGGTCCAGGGACGCCGTTGGAGGGGGCGCCCAATTGCGCAAGCGCCTCATCACAATGTGATACGGGCGCCCCCATGGGTCCCTGTCGAGGATAGAGACCAGTTCATCCCAGGCACGGGCCTTGGCCGTAAAGATGGCCGCCTTGAGGGCGCCGCG
>NW_022639725.1:247217-247568 GCF_010583005.1 Odontomachus brunneus
GAAGTTCGGCAATCTCCGCCGACCACCAGTACATGGACCGGCGGGGGTGCGGCCGGGTTCGGGGCATGGCGGCGTCACACGCCGCTGTCATTATGCCCACGAGCCCGGCCGCCTCAGCCTCAATGGTGGCCCGGGTCCCCGATGTGGGGCCCGGGTCCGCCCAAGTGGCCGCCGTTAAGGCGATCCTGTCGCGGTCGAGTTTTCTGAGGGTCCATTTTGCTGGTCGGGCGCCCCCCTGGCCGCGTCTCCGGAGCACCTCCTCCGGGGTGGCGACCAGTCGGACCACTATGTATCGGTGGTCCGATAGGTTTTCACCTCTGGTCACCACCCGCCAATCCTGTATTAGTCGGG
>NW_022639725.1:247600-269412 GCF_010583005.1 Odontomachus brunneus
CTAATGTGACGTCGATCACTGATCTCCCCCGCGGCCCGACGAAGGTGCTCCTCCGGCCTCTGTTTATGACACAGAGGCCGTGAGACACGACCCACTCTTCCATAACCTCGCCCCTTCGGCACCTTACCGAGGACCCCCACAACGCCGATTTGGCGTTGAGGTCCCCGGCTACTAGGACCGGTCTGTGGAGGCGCCTTGACATGAGGCCCCCAGCCGGTCCAAAAGGCGCTCGAAGTGAGCGAGGTCCTACGATAGTGGGGCGTAAACCCCGACCACGTCTAGGGCCCCCCACTCGACCGCGACGTATCCTCCCCCCCTCTCCACCAGGGAGATTGGGGGGGAGGTCTCTCTATCCTCTCTATAGATCGCCACCGAGCATTTTCCACTCCGCCCCGCAACGTCACCCATTATGGCAGGGTGACTCCCGGGGACGGAGTGGGGCTCGGAGGCGATCCCCAATCCGCAACCGCGCTCGCGGAGGGACTGCATGAACAGTTCTTGAGCCCCGCGAGCGCGGTTGAGATTCGCCTGGAGAAGGCGGGTAGCCATTACGACTTAGCACCGCTCTCTTCCAGGCCCTCCCCTTTCGTCCCCGCGGGAGGGGGACCCTCGTTGGGGTTTCCCCTCTCCCGCGAGGCTATTCCCTTGCCGGCCCCAGCACCCCGCGGCTTCCTCTGCTCCTTGGGTGCAGAGTCCGCGGGAGGGACTGGAGTCCCGGGTAGTGGTGACCCTCCCTCTAGTTGAGGGGGGGCTCCTTCTCCTTCCCGGGGGGAGGGGTGGGAGGGGTGTTGGAGGCTTTGCGCCTCGAGAGTTTCACCCTCGATAGGACCGGTGCGGGCCCGGAGAGGGGGGGCCTCCCCTTAAGGAAGAGTGCCCTCCTCAATGTCTCTCGCCACCTCCTCCCGGCACTGTCTCCTGATCCTTTCGTCTTCAGGTGTCGGGAGAAGTGGCAGGGCGGACACAGCGCCCCTTGCCGTTGTCCCTTCCTCCTCGCTGGAGGCGGACAGGGAGCGCCGGGCCACCCTCTTCTTCTTCTTTTTGTATGTGGGCTGGGAGGGGAGCGGGAATTCCTCGCCAGCGTCTTCCACCCTCTTCCTCTTTCTATCGGCGGACGATTCCCGGAAAGTGTGGCCCGTCCGCCGGTCCACCTCCATTGTTGGAGGCTCTGGCTCTTCGATCTCCATCCTGGAGATCGTAGTTGGTAGGCTGGTGGGGCCGGATGCTCGGGCCCTCCCCAGTTCGTTGCCGAGGCGGTCGACCTCGAGCCGAAGCAGAGCGCCCTCGATCCGAAGGCGCTCCATCTCGGCCGAGGCCGCCTCCTGCTCCTTTCTGGCAGCCTCGCTCTGCTCAGAGCCACCGATTATCTCGGTCCTCTGAGCTAGAGCGAGGCTGCATGCGGCCAGTGTGGCCGAGGCGTCCCAAAGGATTCCCTTATAGGCTCCTTTCAAGTTTTTGGATCGCTCCGCGACCTTTTTCACCTCGTCGATGGCCCTTATGGCCATCGACGAGACTTCAGCGGTCTGTTTAGACCGCAGGTCGCGGAGGATCCTCCCCTCCTCCTCTTGCGTTTGGAGGGCCCTTTTCGACTGGGCACGCATGGTCGGATTTTTTATCCGCTCCACATCAGCGATCGCGTCATGCTCCTCCTTCTCTCGTTTCCTGAATGCGAGAGCGGCCGCCGTGTGGTCCCCTGGAAGGGAACGCGTGGCAGGCCCCCCCCGCCCATCCTTCTTGGCAAACCTCTGATTTTGTGCGGGGGAGACCGACCGCGAGCTAATGTCGCCGTCGCTACCCCCCGCACCGAGGCTGCCCTCTCCGTCGCTGCGGGAGCGCATCGAGGCCGACAATGGCCCCGCTAGGCACCCCGCACTCTCGCTGGGGCGTTCCCTCGCCCCAGCCTCATCAAAGAGGCCACTATTGGCCTCTTTCCTCCCGGCCGAGCTGGTGGACGGCTCGGCGTTGGGCGTATTTCGCCCATCAGAGAGGGAGGCATACGCCTCCATCTCCTCTTCCTCTCCTCCTGCGTCAATTTGGTTTTTTGTTGTCATCATTTTTAGGTTGCCCACCCCTTTTCACCCGGAGGCTTACAGGGCGGGCCATAATACGTGGAGGAACTTAATACCCCCCAGGCGGAGCCCCACGCCTGGGTTCGGGCTTGATACCCCCGGGGTGCGCCAGGTGCCCCGGGGTGGACCGCTCGCGACCGGCTAACCCGCCGGCCACTCATCCCCTCGCCGCGGCTCCCAAACTTAGGATTGGGGAGGTTTTTTATAGAGGTCCCCGTCCTCGCGGCCCAGGCGTTTAAGCCAAGGCCCTCGCTCCCCCGGAGAATCGTCATAGACATGACATAACGATCACCGGGGGTTTACGATATGAACAGGTCCGACAGTTGCCGGGCCTGCGCTGTAGGGGTCCTGGCAGATACCACGCAGACCCCTAATGCTCCCCGTGCGCAGCTGCCCACACGGGGGGGCCCTCACGGCCGGTCACGTCGCGTGCGATCGTGACCAGGAGGAGTCGCAGGGTTGCCGGGGTGCGGCACCTCTCCACTCAATGTGGGGAGGGCCAATGTACCGGTCCCTGCGACCCCCCCTCCCGTCCCGCCGACCCGAAGTAACCTCCGGGGAAATCCGACGGGAAGGTCGTCCCAGGGTGCGTGACCCAGGCCTCGGAATATGTCCGAGCGGCACGCGCACCCCTCCGCCCCCGGGTTGTCGGAGGCTTCCGACGTGACATCCCGGGTGTGGGTTCCTCTCCCCACCCTACCCGAGCCGAGGCCCGAGTAGGGACGGATCGAGGGTGTCCCACACTTTCAGCTGCCAGTCCGGCGTGCAATGCCTACTCGTGTGGGACCTTCTCCTGTTACCCCGAGACGAGAACTACCCGCCCCGGGGCGGAGGTCCCCCCAACCCCGTCCCGACTTGTGCTAGGCTAACACAACTCAGATATATAATTGTATATCGTTTGGTTGATTTATACGAGTGTAAATCGTACTTTTCTTCTTTTTTGCCTAAAATCGTTTTTTTCGTTTTATTTCTTTCATGATGATTTTTCAAAGACACTACTTTAGCACAATGTTAGCACAACCTAGCACAATAAAAAAAAATTTCGAAAATCAAAAAGTGGGGGGCTACCAAAAAAATGTTTTTTCCAATTATTTTTTGCTCATTTTTCGTATTAAAAATTTATAATTCGAGCACAATGTAGCACAAACCTAGCATAAATCAGCGCAACTGTCAAAATTATTAAATTCGAAAAGTGGGAGGCTAACTTCATATAAGCGCGTCAGTGGCAGTGGCTAAGTCCCGCGTGGACTTAGAAGCGAGCGTGGCTCGCGCGGATGCTGCGGTTAAGTCTTGAGTAGACTTAGGCCCGTATTCATAGTCGAGTCTCAATAAAATACTTAAGACGATCTTGATCAAGTCAGTCTTATTCAATGCAGACCATCTTAAGATTAGTAGATTTCATAGTCGAAAACGATTTTCATGAAGCAGATTTCATTCAAGTAAGTCTTATTTGATATAAGATCGATTTGACGAAGACGTACTTAAGACAATACTTATTCTTGAATCGGCTGTTTCCGTATTATTTCCGTTAGTTCCTCCAATAGAAATGTTGTATTTAAGATACATTTTGCGAAGTATTATGTACTATGTAGTGTATGATATTAGCCATGACTGACATTGTTTGTGATAAATTCTTGGAGAAGAACGCACATAACGTCATCCGGTCACCCGAGCGTATTATACGATAAGCCGAGGCGTAGAGGCATCTCTTTGAAACTAACCGACCCGGGACCAACGTGTCGCCATGGAATTCAGCGCTGCGAGCCGACCGCCGTCGGAAAGCGCCGGGACCGAGCGAAACTCTCACCGGAGCCCTATAAAAACCGTGCTCCCGGAGCGCTCCTCGCATTTGTTCGAGAATTTTTTGAGATTTACATCCAAGTATCTGCTCACGCAGCTGCGTGAGTCTTTGTTACTCTCCGACCCGTTGCCTTAGGCATTTGTTCGGATTCTCTACGACCGACCTGTGTGCGAACTGCAGCGTCAGTACGAGTGTGCCCAGGCGAGTTCGACCACGACTTCGACCACGACTTCGACCACGACTTCAACCACGACTAGCGGATCCCTGCGATAAGCGACCGTGAGTCTAATATTTATTCCACATTGTACTCGAACAGTTGACCGGTAGAATTCGACCGACCACCTATCGTTAAATTTATTACTTTTGATTCAACTCTATTATTATTCTGACTTTTGTATTATTATCCGTTTTATTTGATAGCTTTATAGCATTAGTTACATCTAAAAATCTCGCTTAAACACCATATTTATACTCGCTCTTAAAATATATTATACAATTATTACTTTATTCCACTCCTTAAGAATGATTTTCATTCTATACATCCTTTACATCTTGCAATACCTTGCGCTACATCTTTGGTCTCGACGCTTCACTGATATCCGTGCCAGTCGTAAGCCCATTACACACATTCCTGCAGAGCTGCGGTGTTCTCCATAACACCATAATACTGCTAATGTGCTAGGTAGCGTTTACCGCTCCTGGTTGCATCTTCTGCTTCTTAAAATAGAGCTCTGACAGTTCTCGGTAGCATTTCACGAGCGCTCCGAAACTTAATTAACATACAGCGAATTGTGAAGTAGCGCGTGAGGATCTCTTGGCTAGCGAGTCAGTCGAGATCCGATCGAGACTTCAACAGATCCATTGCGAACAGGATCTTATTACTTAAAGATTGAGAGACCAGAGGTTATATTTCTGTTTTACACCCATATCTGTCTACTTAAATCGTTCTTACCGAGTTTTTATATTGAGATCAAATCAAATACTACTTAGAACATTTCATTTAATACATTAGATGCCGAAGAGAAGCGGCAGGAAACATAAAGAGCGACTACGCAGGTGGATCGCGCGCACCGCGGAGCAAAGCGTACCTATCTCTGTCGTGCCCAGCTTTCCTAACCCTACAGAAAGAGGGTATTTTATTATAAATTCGGGAAATTACTATATTTAGGTTCGCGCGTCACTAAGACCACTTCCACCGAGGCCCGTCACGCCGACCTTACCCGTTATTAAAAAGGAACCAGAGTATACTGAATTATTATCGAGAGACCAACAAGTTCCGAATTCGAAGTTAGATTTGCAGAAGGAGTTAACTAGTAGCGAACAAGCCATAGTCGACGCATTAGTAAATGTACTCACCAACGACCAATAAAAGACATTCCGACAATTAAATCCTCGTCAATTCTTACGTATCACGCATCACAACCTTGCTTTAATAAGATTATAACTGGTTAATAAATTATCCTCAACCTATATCCTAGAAATCCCTTTTTGCTAACTTCATAGCTCCCGAGTTACAATCTCAAGGCATTAATATACAACCTCAATACTACCAACTTATAAATAAAGGTTACTTTATTTCTCATTCCACTTACACACACCAACCGAATTCTCTTCATGTTATAACTCTATTTTATCGAGACTGCAACTACCACTGTCAACTTATTTCAAACCGAGTAAGAGGTTTTCTTTCTGGTAAATAAATTGTAATACATAAATCATTCCTTTCTCACTTTATTTCAACACTTATACTTATAACTCCCTCTCAGTGCATCGCTCTCTACCAGCCCTGGCTATTGTCGGTGAATGTAGGCAGGCCTAAAACAAAAGAGAGCATAACTTTTCTTGTGTCTGAGTGGTCACAGGAGACGTTACAGGCGCCGCACCCCGGCAACCTCGCGACTCCTCCTGGTCACAGCCGCGCACAGCGTCGTGACCGGCCGCGAAGGGTCCCCCCGTATGGGCAGCTGCGCACGGGGAGCATCAGGGGTCTGCGTAGTATTTGCCAGAACTCCTGTGTAGTATTTGCCAGAACCCCTGCGTAGTATTTGCCAGAACAGCGCGGGTCCAACCGACGTCGGACCTGTTTATATCGTAAGCCCCTGGGAGTCGTTATGTCATGTCTATGACATACCTCTGGGGGAGCGAGGGTCTTGGCCTAACCGCCTGGGCTGCGAGGATAGGGACCTCTATAAGAAACCCCCCCAATCCCAAGTTTTTGGACCGCGACGAGGGGATGTATGGTCGGCGGGCAAGTCGGTCGTTAGCGGTTCACCCCGGAGCACCAAGCGAACCTCGGGTGTATAAATCGCCCGAACCCAGGCGAGGGGCACCGCCTGGGGAGTATTTTCTCTAATTATTAAGGCCCGCCTGTAAGCCCACGGGTGACAAGGGGCGGGCAACCTAGAATGATGTCAGCCTTAAAAAAAAGATGCGTCGTTGATGGGGATGAGGAAGAGGGAGAGGCGTATGCCTCATCTTCGGACGGGCGAAATTCGCCATGTGCAGAGCCGACCACCAGCTCAGCCGGGAGGGAGGAGACCAGCAGTGACCGGAGAGACAGGGGCAAAAGAGCGCCCCGGCGAGAGCGCGGGGGCATTTGCGGGACTACCGTCGGTCCCAGCACTCCCCCGTGACGGGAGGGAGGACAGCCTCGGCGCGGGGCCAGCGACGGCGACATTAGTTCACGGTCGGTGTCCTTAGTGCCGAGGTTTGTAACAAAAAAAAGGATAGACGGGAGCGGCCCGCCGTGTACTCCCGTGTTGGAGACCACACGGCGGCCGCTCTGGCGTATAGAAAAAGAGAAAAGGTGGAGAGCGACGCGGTGTGGGGCGCGGAGGAAGTCAGGTACCCTTCCGTACGCCCGCAATTCCAGAGGGCCCTCCGAACGTAAAAGAAAGAGGGAAGGATCTTCCGCGACCTGCGGTCGAAACAGACCGCCGAAGTCTCGTCGATAGCCCTACAGGCCGTCGACGAGGTAAAAAAAGGTCGCGGAGCGATCTAGGAACATGAAGGGGGCCTACAAGGGGGCCCTCTGGAATGCTGCGGCGAAGATGGCCGCATGTAGCCTCGCTCTAGTTCAGAGGGCCACTGCAACCGGTGGTTCCGAACAGAGCGAGGCTGCGAGGAAAGAACAGGCGGCGGCCTCGGCCGAGATGGAACGCCTTCGAGTTGAGGGCGCTTTACTCCGGCTCCGGCTTACGAAACCGGATGATCATTAACAAAACAATCGAGCAACTTGTCTTTTGTCTATGATCGCCCGGTTTCGTGTATCCGACGGAGGCGACTGCAGTCGCGTGAAACGATTGTGTACGTGTAGTGCTTTTTCGCGACGAAAATGCGATTTACTCTACAGGAGTACACGGACATGATTAATGCCTACGGGCTAGTGGGAGAAATACACATGTCGCGGCTCGCGTTTACGCGGAACGACATCCCAAGCGTGCACGATATCCGACGACAAATACAATTTTACGTACAGTGCAACGATTGTATGAAATTGGGTGTCTTGTGCATAATCATGGTGCGGGTAATCCACGAGTGCGTTGTCGCGTCCGAGATGAAAGAGGATTCTGGCCGCGTTTTACGAAAACTCTGGGACCAGCGTGCGCCATGTGGCACGAGAACTGGGACTCTCGCGGTACGCGGTGTATCACGTTTTACGTGTGAACGGATTGCACCCGTATCATTATCAGCGTGTGCAACAGCTGCTGCTAAAAGATGCACAACAAAAAATTAATTTTTGTGAAGGTATTGTGATTATTGATTTTTTATATTCGCGGTATTTGTATTGAATTGTAACCGTCGGCCATCGGCAAAACACGCAGGTTTTCTCGCGCAATACCATCGAGATTTAACTTTCACAGACCGTATTTTGTGGACCGACGAGGCGACTTTTACGCCAAACGGCGTATTTAATACGCGTAATTTTTTTTACATTGGGACGAAGAAAATTCTCACGTCGTCCGCGAAGATGCGTTTCAGAATCGATGGGCTATCAACATATGGGCAGGAATGATCGCGGATCAAGTGGTGTGAGTGATAAAAATAAAACAACTTTTCTTTCGCTACTAAATTTAAACATTTTCGTCGATAATTTCCAGATTGGTCCGTATTTTTTGCCACCGCGTTTAAATGGCGAAATATACGCTAACTTTTTAGAGCCGGAGTTGCCGATGTGCCTCTTCGCACATGGGCGCAGCTAATTTTTCAGTACGACAGAGTTCCTGCGCACTTCTCTCGACAAGTACGCGATATATTAGACGCGCGTTATCCTGATAAGTGGATGGGTCGTGGTGGCCCAATCAATTGGCCGACACGGTCACCAGACTTAAACGTACTAGATTTTTTTGTATGGGATCCTATAAAAAATCTAGTTGAACATCGACGTAATAATAAAGAAAACGAGGTACGTGCAGCTATTATTACGGCCTTCGGTACTATTACGCCGGAAATGGCGCATCGTGCAACGCACAATATTGTTCGAAGAGCCGAACTCTGCGTACAGCAGAACGGACGACACTTCGAGCAATTTTTGCATTAAATAATGAGAGCGGATTAAGCCTACTGAGGATACCACTATAAAAAAAAACGCACCGTGCTATCTACCGCTAGGTGATGAGGAAATGATAGCGCTTTATTATTTTTTTTCCTATGTAAACCCGGAGAGTCACGTAAATCTGTCACGGAGGACAATAATTTTTCGGCGCGCGGGCGCGTGCTACGTGTCGCTTGTTACTCCGCCTCGAAATCAGCTGTTTATTTATCGTTGCTAAGAGGTAAGCCATTTTAAACACACAAAGCCTGCTCTACCGCTTCTCGTACGCTGATTCGTTTATAAATTTTTATTAATTACGGAGTAAATATTGAGAAAATTTCAAAATGGTATATAACTTTTATGATTATTTTGACCTGTTCTACCTGTACACGACGGCTGCTCAATCAGTTACAAGACACCCTGTATATACATATAAGGCATACGCCGTAGTACAGAATTAGAGAGAAAAGTAGAGTTTACTTTGAAAATTTAAATAACGAATAATAATTTAAACAAACTATATGTTTCTCTCAATTTATGATATTTAAAGATGAGCAACTTCCCCTTTATAACTAATAATTAATATGAAAATTAAAAGTGCAAGATTACCTCATTAAACAAGAATCATTCCGTCAATATTTATCAATCTTTTTCATTAAAATTACCAACATCCCAGTCACTAAAACCACTAGAACCACTAGAATCATTATATACGTCGCATATCATTTAAAATTTATTTAACAAAGAAGGAATAATCGGAAAAACTTCAGATCTTCAATAACAGTCATAACACAACCAAGCCTACTTATTGATGACGTCATTTTCAAAATAAAGAAATTATTTTTCAAGAAATTTTTGAATTTTTACTATCACTAAAAATATTCAGAACACCCCCAATAAGATACCCTTGATTTCAAAAATTACCTCATGACAATATTTTACTTTGTTTATTTATAAAAATTTGTTTGTTCAATAAATAACCCATGACGGACCTATATCACAACAACCCCCTTCACATACAATTACTAAAGATAACAAACTTTATCCTCATTAAAAATTTTTATTAATATTTAACAAAAAATATATTGTTTATAAATTTATTTAACTCCTAATAGCTTTAATTTAAACTTTGGACAAAACCAAACAACTTTCACATATAACTTATCTTCACAAATTCCCTCCTTAATTATGAAAAAGGATAAAGTTTATAACAACCATAAAATAATAATTATCTAAAATCATATATATATCCATATTCAGACTTTCAATAGCTACATAAATATATCAAAATATTTTCTGATATATCTAGAATTTTTCACAAATCTTACTTTATATTTTAATATTTAAACAATCAATTTCTAAGTCCTCGGACAAGTCAAAATGTTATGCAGGCAAGAATGAAGTAATAAATTCTCGCGAAGATTCAATAATTAGAACGCAAATCATAAGTGAAGAATGTTATATTTCCATCACTACAATTATTTAAAATAACATTTTGAAAATAAAATTGCAAATAAATATTGTAGAGTAAATGTGCTCAATAATCCAGGATCGCGCACTAATCCCAAATCTAACAAAAAAGGAATCACTCAAATCGAATGACAAAGATTGTATGGCAAAAACTATTCGAAAATAGGACTTGGAAAATTTTCATTAGGCCCCAAAGTAAAGATATGACGGGGATTTCCTGGCATAATTAAAAAATAATTTATGAAAAAGAACGTAAAACTAAACATCACTGTGCAAACAGAATTAAATTTGGACAATTAATTAATTTTATATAAATTTGCCAAATTTGGAATTTTTGTCACCGACGACTAAAAGTTAGTTGAAATAGATTTTTTAATTAAACTTTTTTATTTATCAACGAACATCAATGAATAAAATTATACAAATCCTAGACCAGAATGCGGACTTGTAGAAAAAAGAAGGAATTAATTATTCCATTTTAACTATTTTTAATAAATTAAAAGGTACCATTTTAAGGCCCATTTCGGCAACATTTTTCAGCATAGTGTTTCGAAGTCAAAATTTTATCTGTACAACTTAGAGCCAAAATAAAATATTAATAGGATAACAAGTATAAAAACACTTCGACAGCAACCACTTGACAGCAGAACCACTTGATTCGGACCAATAGTTTATTTTATAAATATTCGTCTAATTGACACTTAATTAGTAATAGATTTAATTTTTTATAAATTTAACGAATCAACGGTTATTTTCAAAACTTTTAATGCATAATCTAGACCAAATCGCGAATTAATAAACCCAAGCAGAATTCAAATCGAACAATTAATATTCAAAATAAAAAATAAAAATGTGTTTTTAAATACATTCCGACCTAAATCTTAATGATAGAATTTAAAAGTCAATTTTTAGAATAAAGGAACTTTATCGAATTAAATTAAATATTCTAATAATACAACCCATTCCTCATATCGAAATACAATTTTACAGACTTCAGAAAACAGATAATTTCCGCAAGATCCACAATATAAATATATATGTATTTAAAGCATAAATAAAATAGTAAAATTACGGTACCGTATAATTATAAAAATCATAATTAATTATAACAATTTGTTTCACGATTAACAATCCTCGAAATCTATTTCGCAGAAATATTCCTCATTAAATATGGTACAGTTAATTCTAATAAATTATTGCTTAAATCCAAACCCGTCATGCAGTAGTAAAATTAAAGATTTTCATCCTCACATATACATATATGTATATGTGTATGTGTGTATATATGCGCATATATATGTATATGTGTATGTGTATGTGTATATGTATACATGTTTACATGTATATGTATACATGTTTAAATGCGCGTTCTTGCACCTTTAATAATTCAAAAACCAATAATATTAAAAGAATGTGACCTGAACAAAAGTTGCTCAGCTTTTAAAACACTACACGAATATTATATAAATAACATCAATTTCAATGTTTAAATATCTTAGTATCCCAACTACCCTCTCTCAAGCGTATAAAATTGTAATTTATGAAAACCATTATGAATTATTTCTACACATAAAACAGCGTAGATAATATAATTATAACCAAATTTACAACATAATTATGAGTGCGATGCGAACAATTAGATTTAAGTTATGCGTCACACGCGAACAATTAAATTCATAAGTCATGCGTCACATCTAAGCTAAGGAAATGATGCAAACCAACTGTGACAAAGTCCAAAGTTGCACCGATAACCTTTATCTTCCCATAACATCCAGCAACTCTTTCAATTAAGTCATCAGCAAATTCTTCTGCCACCTACTCATCATCCCTACTTCACCGTCGTTCCACCATTGTTAGGGTTTTCTATAAAGTCCACATCCCCTTGAGTGAGCGCAGTTCTTTGGTCGCTTCACTTCGCTTCAGCTCAGTCAGTTCATTTTAGGCTCTGTCGTTTCTTTCTTATAGTCAATCTTCTTAATAGCACTTCATTTTCATTCGCAGTCAGATTCAATTCATTTTCACTCGCAAAGTCAGACTAGTTCTAATTCATTCGGAGTCAGTTCATTTTCATTCACGAAACTCAGAAGCAAGCTCATTCTTATATTCATTCGAATTCGGATCGGTTAAGCCAAAAATAGTGAAGTTGGAACGGTGCCGAGGCAGCCGAAAACATCTCACGATTCACTCAAGGCTTCCCTCTTCTTTACACACTCGCACACCTGCATCCTCTCTGGTGTAATCAGGATATTGGACAATCTTTGGCAAAGCAGAATTACGTTTGCGTGTCATCTAAAAATCGTAAGTTTGTATTACTTTTGTTTCTGTTTCGAACGGTCCGAGGGTGAAGAGCGGCCGGTTCGTTTTGCGAGATGCGGATAGGTGTCCACTCGCCGCGTGGAGACCGCGGGCTTCGTCGCTGGCAGTCCGCTATCCAGTGGCCCCGTGAGATGACGTGGGGTGCAAGCGATTCGCGAGGTTCTTCGGAGACGAGAATTTTCGTCTCCGTGTGTGGTGGGTTGCCGATTCGAATAAAGCGAGCTAGATCAATCGAAGCGGCGGCCCTGCGGGGATGCACCACTTCCCAGCGCCTCAGCGCTAGGAGAAGTCCGCCTTGTCGGAGGATCAAGAGTAATGAGAATCGTAACGTCGCGCGGGCGACGTAGACTAAGTCTTGCGGGGACTTAGGCGCGAGTGAAACTCGCGCGTGGAGTCGCGTATGCGACGGGTATAGCTTCAGTGTCGGTGAAGAAGCGAACGTGGTTCGCGTAAGTGCTGCGGCCCAGGCAGCGACTAAGTGAAGGCGAGCGTATGTCGCGTGTATATGCCGCGTCTCTGGCAGCGTCTAAGTCCTGTGCGGACGTAAAGGCGAGTGTGGCTCGCGGGTATATGCTGCGTCCCTGGCAGCGACTAAGTCCTATGAGGACGTGAAGACGAGCTTGGCTCACGTGTATATGCTGCGTCACTGTCAGCAGCTAAGTCCTAAGCGGACGTGAAGGCGAGCTTGGCTCGCGTGTATATGCTGCGTTCCTGGCAACAGCTAAGTCCTGGCAGCAGAGTTCCTGAGTACAACGACGACTTGCGCGGAGTCGTGAGCTCGACCGTAATAAGTTCTGTCGGCGCTGATACCCGGTATATGCAATACGGGAGAAGTCGCGAAGAGAGACGTCCACCGCGGTGGAAGCGTCAAGGTAATCCGAAGTGGTCGCGCAAAGCCTTCTCTCAATCTTCGATCGTATTGAGAAGGTGGAGATCCGTGGAGTTACCATATACTTTGTAACACAAACGCCAACGTGTCCTCGGACACTCTAGAGACGAGAGCCTAACGTGCAAGCGCACTCTAAATGGCTGCGAAGACCTGAACCAGAATGCCAACGAGTCTATGATACTCTGAATGCAGCGATGATCAATGAAGATGTGCACACGTATACCTCTGGCGAGACAAGTGCCCAAAGTGCTTACGCACTCAAGAAGGCGGTATGAAGCTAAATAGAGTACAAAAGAATACCTCTGCGAGGCAGTGACCAGATGCGCTAACGCAGTCAAAAGACGGCTTAGAGCCGTCGCCCGTGGCGTCTTATATAGGCGCCGCACCGAAATTTAACCGCGAGCGACGGCCACGGCTCGGCGCGCTGCCGCGTAGCGGCGACGGCGTGAAACCGCGGCGAGCGGCAGTCGCCCGCGAGCGGAACGCGCCTGGCGCACGGCCGCCCGCCACTCGCTATCCGTGCGAACGACAGCTCCAGTACAGAACAGTTTCTATAAACGCTCGTTTGCTTCCCGACTTAGCGTTGGATTTTGTTTGAACAAATGCGGCGCTTTTACTTTATTTTAAACTCTACGGACACGTGAAACGAAGGATTATTTTGAATATCTGTCGCCCACATACCTGAGTGCAATTCCGAAATTATTAAGAAGAAAGATATAATTAAAATTTTATTATTCTCATTGCTATTCTCTAATTCTTACTATTTTCATTATTTCTTTTCTTAAATTAATTAACCTCTTGCTATCACCATCGTTGAACTTTTCCAAATCAATCAAACTTTTATTATTATTATTTCCAAATCGATTAAAATTCGCGATAACACTTTATAATCCCATTTGGCTCGCAACCCTAGGGCAACGCTTGCTAGTCCAATCTACCCTTTCATAATTCTCACTCCCTGGTGCGCGTATATATTTATTACGCATATAAGTAATAAATTCATTTATTTTATTTTCCTTTTATCCTGAATACTGTTCCTGGTGAGCGTATTCTTTTTTTTGTTAAGGCAGAGAAAATGCACACCCCCGGGAAAGACGGGACTTTCCCAGGGGTAGTGTGGGACTCTCTCCTTCCAGAGCTAACCGCCGAAGGGGGTCTACTCACTAAAACTTCTGCCGGACCCCTTGCGGCCAGAAATATCGTGATTTACCGAATCGGATGGTTACCTTCTTATCTAAATATAATCTAAATATATAGTTTATAGTGCTTATTAACTAATTTTAGTTTTAGTAAGATGAAGTTATAATATGAAGAGAGTCTAATTGGTGTATGCAAATGAGAAATAAAATAGCTTTAACTTGCGAATTGTAGGTATTATGATTATATGTTAAAGTACTGTAATTATAAATTGGTAGTTATGAGGTCATAAATCGATAATAATGGAAGAAAGTCTCCTGAATAGAAAGTGAAAATAAAATGCTTATCAGATGTACTTTTATTAAATTGTGGTTGTGGCGTATGACATGAAAGGAATAAGAAGAGTATAATCACCAGAACGTCTTTTATTAGTTATTAGTGAGTACATTTAGAGCATCGACTACGGCCTGTTCGCTACTGGTTAGCTCTTTGTGTAAATTTAAATTCGAATTTGGAACCTCGTGATCTTTCGGCAATAACTCGATGTATTCTGGTTCCTCTTTAATAGTGGGTAAGGTCGGCGTAACGGGCCTCGGTGAAAGTGGTCTTAGTGACGCGCGAACCGCTATATAATAGCTTCCTGAATTTATAACAAAATACCATCTTTCTGTGGGGCTCGGGGATCAGGGCGCTGCGAAAACAGATATACTTTGTTCCGCAGTGCGTGAGAACCACTTTCGCAGTCGCTCTTTACGTTTTCTGCCACTTCTCTTCGGCATCTATTTTATTGGACAAAATATTTCGTACTGTTGTAACTTGATCTCAATAGTAAAACTCTATAAGAGCGATTTAGTAAAGTGGGTATGAGTGTAAAGCAATGGGATAATCTCTGATCTCTCAAGCCTTAACAAGTAAGATCCTACACGCAATGGATCTGTTAAAGTCTCGATCGGATCTCGACTGGTTCGCTAGCCAGGAGATCCTCACGCGCTACTTCACAATTGCTGTATGTTAACTAAGTTCCGGAGCACTTGTGGGATGTTGCCGAGAACTGTCAGAGCTCATTCTTGAAAAAGCAAGAAGATGCAACTAGGAGCGATTAATGCTACCTAGAGCATTAGCAGTATTATGGTGCCACAGGGAGCACCGCAGCTCTGCAGAAGAGTGTGTAATGGGTTTACGACTGACGCGCTCGTCAGTGAAACGTCGAGACCAGAGAATTTGTGCGAGGTATAGCTGGATATATAGGATGAAGATCGCTCTTAGAGAGACAAGATGACGTAATAGTTGAATGGTACATTGTGAGAGCGAGTACGATTAAGGCGTTCGAATAGGTGAATATGTAAATTTATTGTAACTATATTAGATTTATTGTAACTATATTAGATTTATTGTAACTATATTAGATACATCGAATGGTATCGAAATTAAAGTAATGATTGAGTTAAATAAAAAACAGTATATTAACGATAGGTGGTCGCTCGGATCATACCGATCAAGTATTCGAGTACAAAATTGGTATCAGTAGTAGACTCATCGTATCAGTCGCTTTATCGTAGGGATCCGTTAGTCGCAGTTGAACTCACCTGGGCACGCTCGTACTGACGCTGCAGTTCGCACACAGGTCGGTCGTAGAGGATCTCGGGAGGGATGCCTTATTATAACTGACAAAGGAGAGCTCGTTGGCTTTATAAATTGAAGTTCCTCCCGCATAGAGTAAGTATACGTATGTGTAAGACTCAAAGACTTCCCGAACAAATGCGAGAAGAGTTCCGAGAGCACGATTTTTATAGAAATCCGGTGGGAGCTTCGCTCGTTCCGACGGCGGTCGGCTTGCAGCGCCGAATTCCACGGCGACACGGTGGTCCCGGGTCGGTGGGTTTCAAAGGGATACCTCTACGCCTCGGCTTATCTTTTGATACGTTCGGGTGACCGGATGACGTTATGCGTGGTGGCGTGATGCATAGCGATGCGTTGATGTCATACTGAGCGCGTTCGTTCGTGCTTAAGAGAATTCGCTTTGCGAATATTCTCAAACTATGGAGTTGTATAATAGTTATGATTCCTTAAATAATAATGACAATGTGCGTTTCTATATATTCTTCCGCTAAACCTTTCGTCATGTATGGCTATCCTATATGTCCTATTAGCACTACTAATATACTAAGTTTTACTTCTAGCCGTCTCTGACGATTGAAATCGTAAAGCTTGTTGCTGGGATAAATTATTTCAACTACTACCTTTCAAATTAGCGCAAATCGTCCTCAGGTTGATGCGGCATTTAAGCATCACAGTGGCGTCAAAATTTAAAGATTTTTGGGGGCTGGGACGTTACAATAAGTAGGATTTGTCGCTGGAATGAAGTACCTTATATACTACCTCTCAGGTTAGTGCAAATCGGTTTCGGGACAACGCGGTATCTTGGTATCGTAACGGGTGTATATCAGTTGGACACGGGGCAATTGGACACAGTCCAATCACAAGTCGCTGTTCCAAGGGACCCTACAAATGTCTCTAATCATACGGTGCTGTGATTGGCTGTGTCCAAATGCACCGTGTCCAAGTGCACCGCACCCATCGTAACGGGGTGAAAATTTAAAGATTTTTGGGGCTGTGACGTTACACCTCCCCCCATTTAAAGACAAATTTCGATGTTTTCGGAGGAATTTGTTCTAAATCTAAAATTCGCTTGTTTAATTCATGATATGAGACAGTTTGTAAAGCGGTTGTACTAAGAGGGTTTGGGGCTGTGGCGGTGGCTTGTCCGTTTCTTACGATGGTTGTTTGAGTAGAGACTGGTCGAGATTCTTTCCTGTTGTCCTGTGGGTTGCTGCTGAGGTTGTTCTCTTTCGGTTGCCTTGGTTTGTGTGCGAGGTGGAGTAACAGTTGGGTGAGTGAGCTCCATATGGTTCCCAAGAGATGTAGGCTGCAGCCGTACACTGTGTGTAGGGCGTATTCGTGGATGGCGGTAATAATTTTAATTACTCGGATTATTATAAAAATTCCAAGTACTCCTGCAGTGGCTGACCCGAATGTAACGTGTAACGTCCCAGCCCCAAAAATCTTTAATTTTTCGCGCCGCGTGACTCGAGGTCGATTTGCGCTAACCTGAGAAGTAGTATATAAGGTACTTTATTCCCGCGACAAATCCTACTTATTCAATCGTCAGAGACGGCTAAGATTAAAACCCAATATATTGATAGTGCTAATGAAACACGTGAAGGAAGTAGTTAGTAAAAACCAAACATGACAAAAGAAGTAGTAGAAGAGCCGAATAATGTAAGAATATTCGCAAAGCGATCTCGCTTAGGCACGAAAAAACGCGCTCAGTATGACATCATCTCGATACTATGCATCACGCCACCGCACATCGCGTCATTCGGTCACACGAGCGTATCATAAGATAAGCCGAGGCGTAGAGGCATCCCATTAAAACTAACCGACCCGGGACCACCGTGTCGCCGTGGAATTCAGCGCTGCGAGCCGACCGCCGTCGAAAAGCGCCGGGACCGAGCGAAGCTCCCACCGGAGCCCTATAAAAACCGTGCTCCCGGAGCGCTCTTCGCATTTGTTCGAGGACATTTCGAGATCTACATCCAAGTATCTGTTCACGCAGCTGCGGGAGCCTTTGTTACTCTCCGACCCGTTGCCTTAGGCATGTTCGGATTCTCTACAACCGATCTGTGTGCGAACTGCAGCGTCAGTACGAGCATGCCCAGGCGAGTTCAACCACGACTTCGACCACGATTAGCGGATCCCTGCGATAAGCGACCGTGAGTCTAATATTTATCCCCCTTTGTACTCGAACACTTGACCGGTAGGATCCGAGCGACCACCTATCGTTAAATTTATTATTCTTAATACACTCATTACTCCAATTTTTATATTGTCAATTCATTTTATATTTCTATATACTATATTAACTAGTTTAAACGCCATTATTGTACTCGCTCTCAAATATATTACGATTATTATACTACTGCTCTCTTTAAGAACGATTTCTATCCAATACATCCTTTACACTCTAGCAAACCTTGCGCACATTCTTTGGTCTCGACGCTTCACTGGCATCTGTGTCAGTCGTAAGTCATTATACACATTCCTGCAGAGCTGCGGTGTTCCTCGTGACGCCATAATACTGCTAGTGTACTGGGTAGCGTTAACCGCTCCTGGTCACATTCTTCTTGCTTTTAAGACTGAGCTTTGACAATTCTTGGTAGCATCTCACGAGCGCTCCGGAACTTAATTAATTACGGCGAATTGTGAAGTAGCGCGTGAGGATCTCCTGGCTAGCGAGTCAGTCGAGATCTGATCGAGACTTCAACAGATCCATTGCAACCAGAATCTTACTATTTAAAATTGAGAAACCAGAGACAATACTTCTGCTTTACATCCACACACAACCATTTTGATCGTTCTTACTGAGGTTTCCAATTAAAATGAAATCAGGTACAACATAAAATATTTCATTTGATACATCAGATGCCGAAGAGATGCGGCAAGAAGCACAGAGAGCGACTACGCAGGTGGATATCGCGCACCGCAGAGCAAAGAGTACTCATCTCCGTCGTGCCTAACTCTCCTAACCCTACTGAAAGAGGGTATTTCATTATTAATTCAGAAAGTTATTATATTGAGGTTCGCGCGTCATTAAAACCATTACCATCAGGACCTGTCACGCCGATCTCGCCCATTAGTAAAGAGGAACCTATATATATTGAACTAAAATCAAGAGACCAACAGGTTCCGAATTTGAATTTAGATTTGCACAGAAATTTAACTAGTAGGGAGCAAGCCGTAGTTGACGCGCTAGTGAGTGTACTTACAGACAACGAATAAAACACGTTTCAGATATTAAATTCTTTCCATTCTTCTTAGAGTCGAGCACCACAACCTAATATTAACAAAGATACATCCTTTTAGTATTTCTCCTCGATTCCCTTTATTTAGTAAACTTTCTTTTATTGCAATCTCACGACCTCAAGACTATCAGTTTATAATATTAGCATTTTGAACACAGTTCTAGAATCCTCTATTTTTCTAGTTTTCAATTCTTTATTTCTTATTACGTTTACATATATCAATTAGAATCTCTTTACACCATATTTCTTTTCTACTACAAATTAAAATTTAACTATTTTTCACAATAAGTTGCTACTTTCAAGTTACTTCACTCTCACTATACTTAAATACACGCATAAAAAACTCCCTCTCGGTGCACCGCTCTCTACCAGCCCTGGCTATTGTCGGTGAATGCAGGCAGGCCTAAAACAAAAGAGAGCATAACTTTTCTTGTGTCTGAGTGGTCGCAAGGGACGTTACAATATGCGTGCCCGATTAATTTATTGAGTATTAGTTTTATCAAATAAGATTCTTGGTGAGGCGGAATTAAATCTAAAGCACGTTTGCTTAATTTACTGAACTGAAATACGGACATTCGTTGCCCGTCATATTTTGGAATTGAATCGACTATGTCCTTTAAGCTAATAGGTGACGGTTCGAGAGGATGGGGAGAGTGTATAGGAGTAATTGGGGAATTAATTCTTTCTTCATAAGTGCGTTGTGTGGAGACTCGTGGCTGTGAGTTATTTTGTAGTGAGGTAATCTATTCTTGCAAAGCGTTAACCTGATTAATTAGAGGTTTAAATGTTTGAATTTCTTTATGTAGATCTGCCATAATGGCCTGGGTGTTTTGAGTATTTAAAACATTCCTACTATATGTTTCCTTTTCTTTTCGTAGTGCTTTTGTCATTTCGCGAATTTCTTTTTCTTTTTCCTCTAATTTTTCTAATCTACATCTGACATGTTCTGATTCCTCTGCGGTGAGTTCCGCAGTTGCTTCCAGAAGTGATTTACTTGAATTTGAATGCAGACTTCTAGCCATCGTGTGTGGAGTTAAATTGTGTTGTGTAATTAATGCCTCCTAACGATGTCACTTTGACCAATCCCACCGCGCTGCCACCAGATTTTTATATGTAACGTTCCTCGTGATCACTCAGACACAAGAAAAGTTATGTTCTCTTTTCGTTTTAGGTATGTCTGCATACACTGACAATAACCTGGGCTGATAGAGAACCGTGCATCGAGAGGAAGTTATCTATTTGTGTTGTGAAATAATGGCGTAAAAATGGCGTGATTTTATGTTACGCTTTTACTGTATAAAGAATAAAATTGTTTGACACGACGATAAGAATGTATGGATTAAATACTGGAGATTTTATACAGCAATTGATTTATTGTATAAAAACCAAATGTCCTGATTATCTTATAATAACCATAATACGCAAAATGTTATCAATTGGACGAAAATAAAGAAATTGAATTGCGATTAGGTAAGGAGATACTGTACGCAGACTGGGAAGGTAAGGGTTGATGAGTTTGTCAACTGTTATTTTATCAAAGAGTTATATGCGAAAAATGTAGTTTACTAAATTTTATTGATCGTTGGTGAGTACATCCATTAATGCTTGTACCACAGCTTGCTCGTTACTAGTTAAGTCTTTATCAGATTTTATTTCAGAAACCGGAACTTCTTGATCTCTTGGTTTTAATTCTGTATACTTTGGTACTTCCACGATTGTTTGTAAGGACGACGCGACAGGCCTTGGTGGAAGTGGTCTCAGTGACGCGCGAATTTCGATAAAATAATTTCCTGAATTTATTACAAAATACCCAATTTCTGTGGAGTTCGGCGAGCTGGGCGTTACGGACACGTTATGGGTACGCCTTGTTCTGTAGTATGTGCAAACCACCTATGTAGGCGCTCTCTATATTTTCTGCCACTTCGTTTCGGCATCTATTTATTTAAACGAGATTTTAGAGCAATGTCTTGAATTGACTTTAATGAGTAAGTTCCGTAACAGTGATTTGAGGTAGGTAATATTGGGTATAAAGCAGTAAGGTATCTTTGGTCTCTCAATTCTTAATTATTAAAGTTCCATTCGCAAGGGCCTGTTGGAGTCTCGTTCGGATCTCAACCGACTCGCTAGTCAGGAGATCTTCACGCGTTACCCCACAAGACGCTGTATCTTAATTAAGTCCTGGAGTACTGTGTGGTTTACTACCATGGAGTCGGCCATGTCAGAGCTCGATCTTAAAAGCAGAAAAGCGACCAGGAGCGATTTATGCTATCTAGTAATTTAGCGCAACTATAGTGCCG
This sequence comes from Odontomachus brunneus, assembly GCF_010583005.1. NCBI lineage: Eukaryota > Metazoa > Arthropoda > Insecta > Hymenoptera > Formicidae > Odontomachus > Odontomachus brunneus. The sequence goes on from NW_022639725.1 coordinate 268,973, forward strand.
CCGAAGGCGCCGCAGCTCTGCAGGAAGCAAGGTGTAATAGGTATGTAATAGGTCTTCGTCAGACAATTCAGTCCGAGAAGCCGAGAGACCAAAGGATATGCGTGAGGTAATACTGGATAAGAAGTAGCAAAATCACCTTCAAGGAGGATATGATTTAACTTGATATGGGATATGAGAGCAAATACTAAAGAGGTGTTGAGACAGATATTTACGCCGGAGTTTTTATTTTATTAAATGTCCAAAGGCTATGTGGCGCCAAGTGGTTGCAATAATGGTAAAATGCAGATAAAATATAATTTGTGTTGACAGTAATAGGTCACTTATATTTTATTGTGTAAATGTTCTAAACACTAGGATGATTGTATGTGGTAAACTTACGATTGTTTTATCGTAGCAATATGTCTATCTTAGCGTAACTCGCCAGGACACGCTCGTATGGG
>NW_022639725.1:269422-276392 GCF_010583005.1 Odontomachus brunneus
AGAAATTGAATTGCGATTAGGTAAGGAGATACTGTACGCAGACTGGGAAGGTAAGGGTTGATGAGTTTGTCAACTGTTATTTTATCAAAGAGTTATATGCGAAAAATGTAGTTTACTAAATTTTATTGATCGTTGGTGAGTACATCCATTAATGCTTGTACCACAGCTTGCTCGTTACTAGTTAAGTCTTTATCAGATTTTATTTCAGAAACCGGAACTTCTTGATCTCTTGGTTTTAATTCTGTATACTTTGGTACTTCCACGATTGTTTGTAAGGACGACGCGACAGGCCTTGGTGGAAGTGGTCTCAGTGACGCGCGAATTTCGATAAAATAATTTCCTGAATTTATTACAAAATACCCAATTTCTGTGGAGTTCGGCGAGCTGGGCGTTACGGACACGTTATGGGTACGCCTTGTTCTGTAGTATGTGCAAACCACCTATGTAGGCGCTCTCTATATTTTCTGCCACTTCGTTTCGGCATCTATTTATTTAAACGAGATTTTAGAGCAATGTCTTGAATTGACTTTAATGAGTAAGTTCCGTAACAGTGATTTGAGGTAGGTAATATTGGGTATAAAGCAGTAAGGTATCTTTGGTCTCTCAATTCTTAATTATTAAAGTTCCATTCGCAAGGGCCTGTTGGAGTCTCGTTCGGATCTCAACCGACTCGCTAGTCAGGAGATCTTCACGCGTTACCCCACAAGACGCTGTATCTTAATTAAGTCCTGGAGTACTGTGTGGTTTACTACCATGGAGTCGGCCATGTCAGAGCTCGATCTTAAAAGCAGAAAAGCGACCAGGAGCGATTTATGCTATCTAGTAATTTAGCGCAACTATAGTGCCGCCGAAGGCGCCGCAGCTCTGCAGGAAGCAAGGTGTAATAGGTATGTAATAGGTCTTCGTCAGACAATTCAGTCCGAGAAGCCGAGAGACCAAAGGATATGCGTGAGGTAATACTGGATAAGAAGTAGCAAAATCACCTTCAAGGAGGATATGATTTAACTTGATATGGGATATGAGAGCAAATACTAAAGAGGTGTTGAGACAGATATTTACGCCGGAGTTTTTATTTTATTAAATGTCCAAAGGCTATGTGGCGCCAAGTGGTTGCAATAATGGTAAAATGCAGATAAAATATAATTTGTGTTGACAGTAATAGGTCACTTATATTTTATTGTGTAAATGTTCTAAACACTAGGATGATTGTATGTGGTAAACTTACGATTGTTTTATCGTAGCAATATGTCTATCTTAGCGTAACTCGCCAGGACACGCTCGTATGGGCTCACGGTGTTGACTAGCTGTCGGTAGAAGGGCCCGGATGATCGCCTTAACGTAGGCGATGGGCGATTTGGAAGTTGAATATCTCGGAGTCGTTCCCGATGTAAAGTAGTTAACTTGTGTATTTGAATCTATAACCTCCCGAACAAATGTTTCGTAGCAACCTGTCGGAAAGAAAATTAATACAAAGGTTGAGGTGTAAAAATTATGTGTATATGTGTATGTGTAGAGCTCGGCAGACGAACGAATGCGTGAGGGTGTTGTATTTAAAAATTGTCCGAAAGAATGCGTGAAGGAGATTTACTCAAAAATTGTCCCGAACGAATGAGTGAAAGTGTTGTACTTAGAAATTGTCCGAACGAATACGTGGAGTGCTCTGGGAGCACGGTTTTACAGGGCTCCGGTGGGAGCTTCACTTTGTTCCGGCGGCTTTCGATGGCGGTCGGGCTGCAGCGCCGAATTCCAGTGTGACATGGTGACCCCGAGTCGGTCTTTTCCAAAGGGATTCCAGCTTATCGATAATGCGTGCGGATGGCTGGATGACGTGATGTACGGTGGCGTGATGCATAGCGACGCGATGATGTCATGCTCAACGCGTTTGCTCGTGTCCAAGCGAGTTCGCTTCGCGAATATTCTTATATTGTTTTAATTATATTAATAATTCCGTTGTTACGTATGGCGTTCATAATTTTCTTATTAATATCAGTAACATTTCCGTCATGCTAAATTGCTTTTATTTGCCCTATCAATGTTTTATGATATAGTCTCGGCCCTTTTTAACAACTGAATTGGTAAGGTCGCTGTTAACATGAAATTTTATTTAGAATATTGCTTATGCTATATCTCAGCTAGCACAAGTCGGCAAATGGCCACTGCGGCCTTTTAGTATTGCAGTGGCGTAAAAGTTTTGAAGTTTTTGGAGACTTGGACGTTACACTATCTCTGTTCGAACGTGCCCTTAAACCCATCCCTACTATCTCTCCAACCCTTCCACTACCGGAGATCCTTCCCCTACTCCTCAAGATTAGGGAAGCCTTACAGAACTTTCCAGATCCCTCTAGAACCTTCCGGAGCTTCCGGAACCTTCCAGGTATCTCTCCAACCCTTCCACTACGGAAGAACCTTCCCCACTCTTCAAGACTAAGGAAACCTCCCGAATCCTCCAGACCCTTCTAGAACCTTCCGGAACCTTCCCGAACCTTCCAGATGTTCCCCGATCCTTTCGGAGGGAACCCCTTCCACGATCCAAAAAGGGTTATATGACGTTGCGCAAAATGCAAGCAGTCAGTCTCAACTTGGGAGCCGTACCAGTCGGACGTACTACCGACTCCGCGACGCGAATACACCCACGCACTCATCCCTATCCAGGATCCCCACGATAGTGCAAGTGTTCCAACCACCCTTTTATTCCTAAATTCTAGAATATTTCTATTACTCCTAACAATTAACAAGCCTAGTGTTATAAGAATCGCGCTCTCAACTAACTATAAATTCTATAAGATACCACGAGCTACTATAAATATAAATATTACACTGTAACGGCCTTACGTTACGTGCGGGATAGTCTTAGCCGGTGTGGTCCGGGTTTCGTGTGTGAAATGAAAACCAGTGGTATAGGTGATAATAATGTGAAACTATATTCTACTTTCGAGGCTATTTACAATTATTTACAGGCGACGTTACGCCGTTGGCGCGTGGTCGCGTTTTTGCTCTCGACGGGAGCCGTTGTTGTCGTCTCGCGATCAGCTGCGAGCGTCGGGCGCTCGAGCGGCCGGCGGGACGCGGTCGGAATTGTTTCCGGATACACTATTGTTCGTCGTTCGGATTTCGTTGCCTCATCGGCTTTAATCTGTTTATTTATCCTGGTCTTTCCTTGCTGGTTTAAAGGCGCTCGTTGTCGCCGTTATCTTACGCCCTGTATGCGTTCGCGATCGTAGGTGTTCGCGGCGTAGCGTGAGGAGGAAAAAGGATGCCGCCGTCGCGTATCCACTTCGGTCGACGGAGCGAGGTACAGATTTGAAACCGACTTCGCGTATCCACTTCGGTCGGTAGAGCGGTCTCAAGGAAAAGATGTCGACGTCGCGAATCCACTTCGGTCGACAGGAGCGGTGTATGGAAACCGACTTCGCGTATCCACTTCGGTCGGTAGAGCGGTATCGGAGAGGATGTCGACGTCGCGTATCCACTTCGGTCGACAGAGCGGTGTATGGATAGGAAACCGACGTCGCGAATCCACTTCGGTCGGTAGAGCGGTATCGGAGAGGATGTCGACGTCGCGAATCCACTTCGGTCGACAGAGCGGAGTCTGGATAGGAAACCGACGTCGCGAATCCACTTCGGTCGGTAGAGCGGTATCGGAGAGGATGTCGGCGTCGCGAATCCACTTCGGTCGACAGAGCGGAGTCTGGATAGGAAACCGACGTCGCAAATCCACTTCGGTCGGTAGAGCGGTATCGGAGAGGATGTCGACGTCGCGTATTTACTTCGGTCGACGGAATGTCTAGGATCTCTAGGAAGTGCGAGTTCTGGTCGGTCGTGCGCCTGAGAAAAGCTTTCCGATCAATCTCCCTTGATATCAATTTTCCGTCGGCTTTTATACAAAATTATAACAAACAGTTTCGACTGTTTGTTGACATTGCGGTTATTCCGCGCGCGGTTGTTCGGCGTTTTTGTTATTCCTTGTTTCCGGATGTCGTGACGCTTTCCGGATCGTCACAACACCATAGTAAAAGATATTGCATAAGGATTCTACAAAACGCATTTCCAACAACATTGTTCACACTTATTGTAAACATAGTAAGTACATGTAACTTTTAAAGTAGAAATATAATTTTGTTAAATTCTAAATTCTATCTTAAATAATTCTTTATTTCTGGATCTTTCTTAACTCCACGCGTCCTAAAGTGCATAACCGGCAAAAGACAGTGATGCAATTTTGACCTGCGTAACGGACCCTCCGACATTCCGGGCTTAGCCCTTCCGGCCTCAGGTAATGAAACGCAAGGCAGGCACGGAGCCGTCTCTTGTGCTCGCTGTCTGTGCATCTTTCTCTGTGCCACTGCCTGTAATTTGCCGAGTAGCGACTAGAGCCGTACTTACGCTCCCTACGAAATTACAGTCTCTGCCTTGTAATCCGCTGAGCGGCGACCAGAGCCGTCATTGTGCTTCCCGTTCAGAATTTGCAAGAACAGAATCGCGTACGCGGCTGACATGAGCAACAACAGAAATTACATCTATGGCTAGGACTCGCCGTGCCGGACGCAAGGTCCAGTTGCGACGATTGTACAATCGACTTAACGCGCCCGTACGCGCAAGTGATAGCGCTTTAATCGGGATAGAATCCCCGTTACATTTCGTTCCTCAACGATCCTATCGACTCACCAATGTGACGACGCCGTACCCAAACTTGCCTCCGCTTGATATTCGGGAAAGTGATCCACGAAGGGGACGATATATGGAGATCCGTGCGGAGCTGTTGCATGCGCACTACGGGAGCGCCACGCCCGAGCACTGGCACTAGAAACCTGAGGTAATCATCCTGGAGTAGAGCCACCGCCACCAGGTGCACACAGCGTCAGAGTCCGAGGTGATCGTCTTGGAGCAGCGCCCTCTTGCAGGCACCCCCGGAACTACCAAGCGCATGTCGGTAAGTACAGGTAGCCACACTACTATTCCGCGACTGTGCGCCATCTGTGAACGTGTAAGGCAACATTTTGGTCGGTAACCGAAAACGGTAATACATCATCAGTGAAATCATTACCGTCAGCAGCATTACACTAAGACTCCAGCCGCAAACTGCCTTTCTGATACGGATTAGCCGGGTGGGATCTCTTGATCGCGCGTATCCCGGAGAGAAACTACGGTTTAGTTTGATCCGAAAATTGCGATCGTGTTTCGCGTCAAGGGCCCGAACTCTGTGACTGTAACCAGGCAGCCGCGGCCGACCGAGACGTAACAGCAGAAATCAAATCGCGTCAACCCCCGCGAGGGCCATCGCAATGATTTGTTTTAATTAGACAGTCGGATTCCCTTAGTCCATGCGAGTTCTGAGCTGAGCGTTGAATGGTGGCCGAAGAGGATGACCACGACATGTTGACACCGACACGGAAGCCTCGCAGTAAGGAAAATCAGCGGGAGGCCAAGACACGGGATCGAACTCATATCCCTGGACATTCACCTCGCACAGGCCGGGCACGTCACCCAAACCCGTTTCCCGACCAAGCCCGACACGCCCCGCTCCTCAGAGCCAATCCTTACTCGGAAGTTACGGATCCAATTTGCCGACTTCCCTTACCTACATTAATCTATCGACTAGAGGCTCTTCACCTTGGAGACCTGCTGCGGATATGAGTTAGAACCGGCGCGACACCTCCATGTGGCCTTTTCCTGGATTTTCAAAGTCCGAGGGGAAGATACGTACACCGCCGCAACTGCGGTGCTCTTCGCGTTCCAACCCCCATCTCCCTGCTAGAGGTTTCCAGGGAACTCGAACGCTTATACAAAAAAGAAAACTCTTCCCCCATCATCCGATAGCGTCTCCAGGTCATTTTGGGTTACCCCGACGAACACTCTTGCGAGGGTCTGAACGGTATGCGGTTCCGCTGCCGGGTTCCGGAATAGAAACCGGATTCCTTTTCGCCCGACGGACGTGTCTTGTTAAGCAGTGTGACGAGACAACGTACAAGCACTGAGCATTACGCCGTCATTGACATATGGTTTCCCCTAGGGCTTATGATCGACTGACTCGTGTGCAACGGCTGTTCACACGAAACCCTTATCCACGTCAGTCTTCAAGGGCCTCGCTGGAGTATTTGCTACTACCACCAAGATCTGCACCGGCGGCGGCTCCAGGCTGGCTCGCGTCCAGACCTTTCTGCGCACATCGCCGGGACCCTCCTACTCGTCAGGGCTTCGTGACGGTGGCTGTTACACCTCCGCCCCACTTGCCGCTGACGGCAGAGTGTAGGCTAGACGCTTTAGCACCATCCATTTTCAGGGCTAGTTGCTTCGGCGTGTGAGTTGTGACACACTCGTTAGCGAATTCCGACTTTCATGACCATCGTCCTGCTGTCTTAAGCTACCAACACCTTTCATGGTGTCCCATGAGCATCGAATTAGGCGCCTTAACTCTGTGTTTGATTCATCCCACAGCGCCAGTTCTGCTTAAAAAAGTGGCACACTTGGCACTCTGATCCGAGATTCCCGTGGCTTCAACGTTCAAAAAAGCTAGAGATCTCACACATTTAAAGTTTGAGAACAGGTTGAGGTCGTTTCGGCCCCAAGGCCTCTAATCATTCGCTTTACCAGATGAGACTCGCGCACGTTCCGTAGAACGGTCGAGTGCCAGCTACCCTGAGGGAAACTTCGGAGGGAACCAGCTACTAGATGGTTCGATTAGTCTTTCGCCCCTATACCCAGTTCCGACGATCGATTTGCACGTCAGAATCGCTACGGACCTCCATCAGGGTTTCCCCTGACTTCGTCCTGACCAGGCATAGTTCACCATCTTTCGGGTCCCAACGTGTACGCTCTTGGTGCGCCTCTGCTCGCGATGAGAACGAGACGCCCCGGGAGTGCGAGGCCGCATCGCGACGCGGCCCATCCTCCCTCGGTCGGCGCCAGGGCCGACCTTCACTTTCATTGCGCCTTTGGGTTTTGCTAGTCCCAATGACTCGCGCACATGTTA
>NW_022639725.1:276402-277541 GCF_010583005.1 Odontomachus brunneus
TTCGCCCCTATACCCAGTTCCGACGATCGATTCGCACATCAGAATCGATACGGACCTCCATCAGGGTTTCCCCTGACTTCGTCCTGACCAGGCATAGTTCACCATCTTTCGGGTCCCAACGTGTACGCTCTTGGTGCGCCTCTGCTCGCGATGAGAACGAGACGCCCCGGGAGTGCGAGGCCGCATCGCGACGCGGCCCATCCTCCCTCGGTCGGCGCCAGGGCCGACCTTCACTTTCATTGCGCCTTTGGGTTTTGCTAGTCCCAATGACTCGCGCACATGTTACTCCTTGGTCCGTGTTTCAAGATAGGTCCTAAGAGTACCCAAAGCAGTAGCGTCGCCGACCGGTATTAGGGCGGACGTGGAACGGCGAAATCTCTTCACGTCGCCTGTAAGGCCTGTCAAAGGGTCACCGTCGACCACAGCGGACCAGGACCGGGGACGGCGTTAGATCCGTACCTCCGAGTAACCGTGGCGCACGCTTACGACGAGCTTGACGCAGACTAACTGCGGCCTGATACGAACACCACTGCCGTGCGTGCGGGAAAATTTCGACGCAAACAATCGCAAAAAGTGAGAAGGAGCATTTCTGCCTCACGTGTGTCATTTCAGACGACGCCGAGGGGAGACCGACTGCCCTCCGAGAGGGAGGTCTCGCGCTCCTCCGCGAACGTCCAACTATCGCTCGTACGCCATTTAAATTACCGGCGCGCGTCAACGCTGCGACGACGGAGACGGCCGGCGTCGAGGAGAGAGAGTGCAATGCGTCTCGTCAGCGAGCACGCCGCCTCTGCTTAATCTGCCTCTAAGCCGATCAGTCTCGCCGTTTCTCGCGCGCGCGCGCGCGCACGGCTGGCGCAAGCAGTCTTTGGGTACGTAAACGACCCTCAGCCAGGCGTGGTCCGGGAATTGTATCCGTGGACCGCAATGTGCGTTCGAAATGTCGATGTTCATGTGTCCTGCAGTTCACACGTTGACGCGCAATTAGCTGCGTTCTTCATCGACCCACGAGCCAAGTGATCCACCGTTCAGGGTAATCTTTTCAATTCGGGCACGCGCGACAACAGCCGCGCGTAACCGTACTCGCAATGTTCCATCGTCTCTCAAAGCGGCAATTCAGCCGAACCGCGCGTCCGAGC
>NW_022639725.1:277551-280226 GCF_010583005.1 Odontomachus brunneus
CCGCAACAACTTTAATATACGCTATTGGAGCTGGAATTACCGCGGCTGCTGGCACCAGACTTGCCCTCCAATGGATCCTCGTTAAAGGATTTAAAGTGTACTCATTCCGATTACGGGGCCTCGGATGAGTCCCGTATCGTTATTTTTCGTCACTACCTCCCCGTGCCGGGAGTGGGTAATTTGCGCGCCTGCTGCCTTCCTTGGATGTGGTAGCCGTTTCTCAGGCTCCCTCTCCGGAATCGAACCCTGATTCCCCGTTACCCGTTACAACCATGGTAGGCGCAGAACCTACCATCGACAGTTGATAAGGCAGACATTTGAAAGATGCGTCGCCGGTGCTAAGACCGTGCGATCAGCACAAAGTTATTCAGAGTCACCAAAATAAACGGCGGACGGATGGTTGCCCATCCGCCACCGATTGGTTTTGATCTAATAAATGCGTCCCTTCCATCGCTGGTCGGGACTCTGTTTTGCATGTATTAGCTCTAGAATTACCACAGTTATCCAAGTAAATGTAGGTACAATCTAATGAACCATAACTGATTTAATGAACCATTCGCGGTTTCACCTTAATTCAGCATGCACTGAGACATGCATGGCTTAATCTTTGAAACAAGCATATGACTACTGGTGTAAGGTCCAGGCCTCCAAAAACTTTAAAACTTTCGCGTCACTATAATATTAAAAGGCCATAGTGGCCATTGGCCGATTTGTGCTAACTGAGTAATAACATAAGTAGTATTTTAAGCGAAAACCTATTTTAACAGCGGATTTAATAATTCAATTGTTAAAAAGGGCCGAGATTAAATTATAAAATCGTCAACAGTACAATAAAAGCACACTAGTATGATAATATATCATTGCAATTAATGGGGAAGTATAAAAGGCCATACATAACAACAGAATTATTAATACAATTAGAATAATATAAAATATTCGCGTAGCGAACTCGCATGAACACGAACGAACGATAACAAAATGACATCATCGCGTCGCTATGCATCACGCCACCGTGCATCACGTCATTCAGCCATCCGCATGCAGTACCAGGAAGCTGATGAGTAGTGGAATCCCTTTAATGAAGGCCGACTTGGGACCACCATGCCACCCTGCAATTCGGCGCTGCAGTCCGACCGCCGTCGGAAGCCGCCGGAGCCTATATAAGCCTCGCCACCGGAGCGCGCGAGCAGTGCTTCATCATTTTTCCTTACGACACACACACGTAATTTTTGCGCAGTGCTTCTACAATTTTTCCAGACAGTAACACGTATAGATCTTTTTGCGCAGTAATTTCACACACAGTGCGACACACAATTTTCGCTCCGCAGTTTTTCAACATTTCACACAGTGCGACACACAATTTTCGCTCCGCGGTGCTTCATCATTTGTACCTTACGACACTCACACGTAATTTTGCGCAGTGCTTCATCATTTTTTCCTTACGACACTCACACGTAATTTTGCGCAGTGCTTCATCATTTTTTCCTTACGACCGTAACACGTATAGATCTTTTTGCGTAGTAATTTCACACACAGTGCGACACACAATTTTGTCAGTAGTTACTCGACATTTTTCTCAGACACACACATATTATTCTGTGACACATAATTTTTACACTTTAACCTCTGTATTAACTAGTCTCGCCGACCCGTTGCTACGAAGCATTTGTTCGGGAGAAATTACACATTACTACACGATATTACTACAATTTGGAAACGATACCGAAATATTCTACTTCCGCTCCGGCCGTCGCCTGCTACCAATAAGCCACCGCCCGGGCCCTTCGACTGACCGCCGGCAACACCGACCGACCTTTGCGAGCATGTCCTGGCGAATTATTATAAGAGCGACGCACAGCTACTATACAATAATTGTAAGTTACTATTATATTAGCTTTTGAGTATTTACACAACAAATTATAAGAAATTCATGACCGCCAACTCGACTTAAATTTTATTATCATTTTCCAATTATTATAACAACTATTATCATTACAATAATTATAATTGTTTAACGCCACAAAGCCAACAAATATACATTAAAATAAATTCGTTTTTTTTTATGATCATTTGTTTTAATACCTCTTAAACGGCCGCATCCGTGTTCCGTGTCAAGTTACAACACGCTTCCCTAAGGGCGACCGTGTTACTTTTACCTGATTCTTTTACACTTATATCTTTTCGTCTCTCAGCTGCATGAAGCAGTCCTCACGGAGTTTATTAACGAAAATTCAATCACTTTAAATTATAATTTAAATAATTAGATGTCAAGGAGAAGTGGCAGAACATTTAGAGAGCGCCTACAGCAGTGGTTAACGCGCACGGCAAAACACGGCGTACCAGTATCTATAACACCCGACTTGCCTACCCCCACGGAACGAGGGTATTTTATTATATATATTCGGGAAATCATTTTATTGAGATTCGCGCGTCATTAAGACCATTCCCGCCGAAGCCGGTCGCTCAGACTTCACAAACCTTTGCAGAATTACCAGAATATATATAATTAAGCCGAAAGATCAAGAAGTCCCGACATCTAAAATAAATTTCGAAGAGAATATAAATGATAGCAACAAGCTGTGGTGCAGGCATTAATAAATGTACTCACTGACGATCAATAAAATTTAATAAAATACTTTATTCGTATTCGAGCCTATAGCAGGATTACAATTAAT
>NW_022639725.1:280426-282013 GCF_010583005.1 Odontomachus brunneus
TCTCTCTCTCTCTCTCTCTCTCTCTCTCTCTCTCTCTTTCTCTCTCTCTCTCTGCAAATATATTTCTTTATTCTCTCACTACTATTATTATTACTATTCAATCAATATTATATTAAATATTATAATTCATTTTTTATTCTCCTGCTACTTAAAACATTCAAATCATACATATTACAAGGCTCGTCAAATAATTTATTTCCCATTCGCAATAAAATATAATATAAAATTACTTCATTTTTGCACTATATTACTACACTAATAAATAACTTCTTCTCGATGCACGGTTCTCTACCAATCCAGGCTATTGTCGGTGTATGCAGGCAGGCCTAAAACAAAAACGAGAACATAACGTTTTTGTGTCTGAGCGGTCGCGAAGGACGTTACACTGGCAGGATCAACCAGGGAGCTTCGTTCGACAAATATCTTTACAGCAGAAGCTCGTCGCTCGCGACCACGCGACACAGCGACAGACGACGCGAGGGAACGTACTTCGACGAAGTCGCTGACCTGACTGCACGTCGCAACTCTCACCGTGTACGCGCCCGAGCGATCGAGAGACGTGCCGGTACGTACCGCCGTTTCGTGCCCGGTCGGCGACACTCTCTTTCTCATTCTTCTCCGCGATGCGAAGTAGAATTTGTCGTGCGAGTAAGCGCAGGACTCGCCGACGCGACGCTCGACGCGACGCCCGTTGTGGGGAACTATCGCAAAGTCAAGGTCTGCCCAGGCACAGAGTGACCTTTCCCATAATACATTTATATTTCTTGCACTTCTTTGTATTATATGCATTGTTATTACGTGCATTTCACATATATTCCCTCACGCTATAACGACAGTGCGAACTGTTGCGTCGGGGTTTCTATCGCATTTTGCCTCTTCGCAGTGGAGTACAAGTAAAGACCAAGGGAAAGCAAAAGCTCTCCACTTGCTCACTCGTTTTCGTGAAGTAGATTCAATACGCGCACCGCGACAGACCGCTCGCAAAAGCAGCGCGTCGTGACGCTAAGTGCGACCAACACATCAGATATGCTCGCCACATAAGAGCCAATTCGTCTTACCACACATGCCCGTGGCTATGCTCTGCAGAGGAAGAAATTCTGTTAGGAGACGGTCCAACGCTCTACGGCGATAGCCGCTCCGATTCCATATACGCGCCGCGCCCGACCGCAGTTGAGACGACGACTCCTCTTACTATAGCCAAAATGACGGCCGACCGAGCGGCGACGCACGGTCGACAGCGCGGCGCCATACGGCAGCGTGCGCGCGCCTACCGAGACCAGCGGTACGCGGCCGCTCTCGGTAGAATGCACAAGCGAGAACGGTATATGCAGCACACATATTGGCACCGCGCGACAAATTTGCGCGAAAACCGACAGCGAATAAACAGTGAAAAACGAAAAATACCAAATTCGAACATTTATTCGACAAGTTGTCATGGAACTCACAGACCACGTCAGTACCTCCGGCTGAACTGACGCACGACGAACACGCGCTGCGGCGGGCTCGGACGACACGTACCTACAAGGAAGGATCGTCGATGAAGCCAGGTGTCAAGCGCACGACGCGCTCCCTCAGGAAGAGCGCACA
>NW_022639725.1:283754-289242 GCF_010583005.1 Odontomachus brunneus
CGGCCGAGGCCTCACGCCACTCTTACACGCTTGGCTCTAGAACACCGTGACCGCCGGGGCGTAAGCCCTCGGGGCACGCGCTCCGCCCAACCGAGTAAGTAAAGAAACGATGAAAGTAGTGGTATTTCACCGGCGGTGTTGCCATTTCCCACTTATACTACACCTCTCATGTCTCCTTACAGTGCCAGACTAGAGTTAAGCTCAACAGGGTTTTCTTTTCCCGCTAATTTTTCCAAGCCCGTTCCCTTGGCAGTGGTTTCGCTAAAAAGTAGATAGGGACATCATCATTATTGCAATATTTAACGTGCGGTTCCCGCTCCGAGAGCACACCCACACGGTCCCAATGGACGACGTATTATGTTACGCATAATAATTGCGTGCAAGTCAAACTTGCACTACCAGTATAATTCCACGGAATGCAGGTGCCGGTGACATCCGACTGGTTGCGTCGAGCGACTTTCCACACTCTACCAGCTAAGCAGGCTGGTTCCCGAGCTGATGGTATGCAGCTCATCCACCGAGAACTAATCATCCCTAGCCAGCATTCGGCCATTAAACCACTGCCCCCGCGATGGTCCTACCCAATGACCTGGACGGGGACAACCCCGTGGGCACACGCGATACCAGTCATGATCACTGGTGAGATCTTCGTAGACAATGTCTACTACCAGTTGGGAACCCTGCAGCTCTCTGCACTAGTCAGCAAGCGCTTCGGGTGCGTGGAGTCGCTACTCTCCAAGGGATCCATACAGGAATCAACACGCATGTCTTTGACCTGCGGTATCCTCCCTGCGCATCGAGACACCTGGACATACTAGCTTCCTCCACACAAACGCTCTCTCCTTCTCTCAAACACTCTTCTCGCAAAATCATTCACTAATGCATACCTTATCTTATCATTAAGTACATTTTCCACATTCACATTTCCATTCTCACACACTATCACACCCATAGCATCCAAATCACGTATATCCTCATACCAAACACATTTACTCAGCACATGCACCCAGTCCTCAATCATTCCACATTCACATTCAGTTCGTGACGCCAACATACGCCTGAACAGGAATTCGTTTAAGCTCCCATGACCCGTCAGCAGGTAACCTAGTGCCAATCCAGGATCAAACCAATTCATCCCCTCACCATCCTAACATCTTTAATCCACTCATGAGTAACCCTACCTTTTCCAGTAGTCTCCCAAGCCTGTTGCCATCTGTCGAAAAATACTCTTACAATTTCATTCTCTATCTCTCGCGTGCTTTTTCCGTGCACAAATTCATTCGCAATGAGTTCGTCATCGTTCAGCTGCACCCCCCTATTTATTTTGTACAAGCATGCTTGTTTAACTGCCACGAATTCCCAAGGCAATTCCCCCATTAACACCTGCATTGTCTCCGTCAATACTGTTCTGCAGACCCTCAGACCAGCATAAAGAGCTACTCTCTCGCATCTATTCATGGCTTGCCTACTATAACCATACTTCATAATGTCACTCCATACACTAGCACCATACATCACGCATGCCATCAACAATCCCTTATAAATTATCCTAAAGGCTCTCCTACCCAAGCCCCAATCCTTCCTCAACACTCGTTTAAAAACACTTACAGTATTCATCAATTTCCCTTTTAAGTTTTCAATGTGTATCCTAAAATTCATTCTTTCTCCCATTTTCACACCCAAATATGTCACCTCTCTTACATATCGCAACATACGGCCGTTAACCCTGATTTTAGGACATCTATTAATTGCTAATCCTCCTTTTAGCAGCATGGAGATTGTTTTCTTTCCTGACATCGGAACACCAACACTTTTACCCCAATCAGTGACAATTCCCATCCATCTAGTTCCCAATCTCTCAATATCACGACGACTCATTCCATCAACAATCAACAGCAGGTTATCCGCATATGCTACCACCATACATCCGTCACTTACTAGCTTATTTAACAGGTCGACAGCCATCATATTCCATATTACCGGACCACATACTGAGCCCTGCGGACACCCTTTAGTCACTCTTCTCCATATTATATCATCTGCACTAGTTACACACACTTTTCTCTCGTCAAAATAGCTTTTCCATAGGTTTATCTCCTCACACCCAATTTGCCTCAATTTCGATATAACATGTCTCTACTCCAAATTATCGAAAGCTCCCTGAAAATCAACAAAGATACCAAGCACATATTTCTTAGACGACCCCATGACAGATCTCTTAGCTTCCATCCAGGCATCTTCCGTACAACGTCCAGCTCTGAAACCATATTGTCGATCACTTACTCCAACACTCATCCTTAGCTTGGCCAACAACCGCACTACCAAAAGCCTCTCAAGCACCTTGCCCATAGTTGGCAGCAAGCAGATCGGTCTATAAGACCTTACATCAGTTCTGATCTTATCGGGGGATTTAAGTATAATAACAACTCTACCCATCTTCCACTCTTCTGGGAAACATCCTACTCTTAGGCATTCATCGAATATACTCTTAACAAAGAGTGGTATTGCTCTCCACACACCAGCCATCATTTCTGCTGTCACTCCATTGAGTCCCGGAGATTTCCCCATCCTCATTTCCCTCACGGCATTCGTAATTTCCTCCCATTCAAATTCCCTAGTCACCAAGCAAAATTCCTCTCGATTCGTTTCCACTCCACCCTCATCTTCAGGAAAGAACTCACTAAGCATCACATTCATCGTATCCTGCCACCCTACAGTCATCCTCCCATCATCCATAACAGCACTCACCACACTCCTGTTCCTCCTTCCCCTACATATCTTATATACATCACCCCATGGATCCTGATTCCCCTTATCACTCACAAATTTCCTCCAGTGCGCATTCTTCACATCTTTAATCCTGGTTTTATACTTACAAAGCTCGCACTAGAACTCCATCAGGTACTTGTTCTCCTTATTATCCGAGTGTTTCCTCATTCTTTGCCATCTCCGTCTTAAACATCTCACTCTTTTGCGTATCCTCATCAGTTCATTTGTCCACCACTTCACTTTTCCTATAGTCACCAGACCTGGTTTACCCAGATAGGAATCATTTACCTCTGCCATCCATTCATTCATTACTCGAATTTTATCTTTTAAGAGCAAGTCAGCAAAATCTGCCAATTGTGTCCCACCAGCTTGCATTTGCACCATATCTGCATAGATAGATAGATCCATTTTTTTCCGTCTCCAACTCCGTCCTAATGTAAGCTCATCATGATCATCCAACTTCCATTCATAACATATTAATATCGCATTATGATCGCTGATACTCCAATCATCCCTTATCTCCCATTTACTAATACATGTCATCCATGCCTCATTCGCAAGTGTAACGTCAATATCGCTCTGACCTACAGGTCCACTGAATGTATAATTATCGCTCGGGATGTTCAGCACGTACAAGTTATTACCCATTACATATTCCTCCAACAATTCTCCACGTTTCTCAGCCCTGCGATACTCATGCGCGTACTTACTGTACCACAGAGGCGAGACCGCATTGCATCCATTCCCATTAAGATAGGGTTACGACCTAGCACCCCCAATACTCTATCCATAAACTCCAACATCGACTCAATATCCAGGCTAAATTGACAATATATACTACACACATAAAACACATCACAAACACCCTTCACCCACACACACACTCCATGCTCTTTAATACAGTCCTCTACAGCCATAATTTTCAGCCTATTATCGTTCACTACTACCGCTGCTTTAGCACTGGGTCTCGCCGTTATAACACACATGCTGCTAGGCAACCCTCGAACCACACCACCATCAACATAAGGCTCCTTCAAGAGAGCCAAGCTCACCATTTCTTCACACAGAGTAACCCCCAGATCACACATAACCTTGTAAGCACCCTGGCAATTCAACTGCATAATTTTTAGCCTACTATCAGTCGTTGCTAATTCTCATCTTAGATCTTTCCACCGCACGCAGATACTCAGGGCACTGCACAGACACAACCTAGTGGTCTGAGGGCAACCGTTTCATTTTACAATTCACACAACATTCCTGATTCCCACAATCCTTCATGACATGGTCCTTTTCACCGCATTTTCTGCATAACTTTCCACTTTTACATTCCCTAATCATATGTCCATATCCATAACAAGCAAAACATCTAGGAATACTCGTAAAGGATCGCAATCTGAACGCATCCCATCCACGTATATCCTACCACTATTCACCAATGCATCATGGATCTTCACATTAACTTCTACTGTTACATTTCCAAATCGGTCTCCTCTTTTACCATTTCTATTAACAATCCTCACTCTCTCTCTCTGAACACATTTTCATTCACAACGTCCTTTAAGTTCCTTTCGTACATCTCATTCATAAATAAATTCTCCGTCATTTCATTGGGGACATCGTAGACAATCAACTTCGGGCCAATTCTTCTCGGTAGCTCAACCTTTAGCCCAACGTCCTGGAATGCCTTGCACTCCTTTGTAACGTCCCGTTTGGTCGCTCAGATTAACGAAACGTTTGCTCTCTCTTTGTTTTAGACCTACCTGCATACACCGGCAATAGTCTGGGGAGGTGGAGAGCTGTGCACCGAGAGGAAGTTTCAAGCGAGTATAGTGTTGTGCAAGAAATAATGTAATGATAATTGTGATGAATGATAAATTATTGATTCTATATTTGATCGAGAAATGTATGAATTGAGTAAAAAGAATTTATATTTACCACGTGCCTTATTCGTCCTTTAGTCTAATGCATTGAAGATATGCTCACACAATTAATTATTTATTGGAGTTAATGAAAGCAAAAGTCCATAAGAACGATCGAGATGGGTTTTGATTTATGGAAAAAGGGTTATCAGTTTTGGTTTTAGTGTATTCTTAATAAGGCTCAACAATCAAGGAGCTCTGTCAGAGTCTCGTTCAGAAATCCCACGCTTAGAAAATCCTCATCACGCGCTACTCTGCAATTCGCTGTATCTTAATTAAGTTCCGGAGCATTTGAGACGCTGCCGAAACTGTCAGAGCTCTATACTATAAGCAAAAGAATCTGCCAGGAGCAGTTAAGCTATCTGAAGCAGAGATAGAGAGAGAAAGAAACGCTATTACGACGGCGTATATGGTAGACACTAGGGCTACCGCAGCTCTGCAGTAATGTGTATACGTGTATGTACGTGAGTAGGTAAGGAATGGAAAATAATAGATCGTTCTTAGAGATTATAGAATTACAGTAACTGGATTTGGTAGAGAGGAACTAGAATCATATGACTATAGAATTTGAGTATAATATACAGGGTGTTCGGAAAGTACCGGGACGCCCGAATATCAGGAAAAATATAAGTTTTACAAAAAAATATTTCAGACAAAAGTTGTGGCGTTTAAAAAGATGTATTTACTGATCACATCAGTTTGACCTTGGGTTGCGTAGCGAAGGTCAGGTCAAGGTCACATTAATTTTTTTAAATGGAACACCCCATTTTTCATTGCATATTCTTATAGCACATCTCGAG
>NW_022639725.1:289252-296576 GCF_010583005.1 Odontomachus brunneus
TGTTGTAGTGTGATATATAATATTGCAGTGTAAGATTAACAGTGGATTGCACAATATCCTTAAGTTACATCGATTTTATTAAAGTATTGAATCTATAGTTTGACGATAGGTACTTCGCTAAAGACCTACCGGGCAAGTGTCGGATAAATGTAGGGAAAATAAGAAATAAAACTTACGGTCGAAATCTCGCAGGGACACGATGAATCGGATAAGAGTATGCCTGTGCTGGTCCGTACAGGTTCGCAAGGGGTCGCAGATAAGTAGTTGAATCGGCGAACAAATGCCTGAGGCAACGGGTCGGAGAGTGGGCTGAATCTCGAAGAATCCACGAGCAAATGCGGTGATAGCGTATTTGAGAGTTATTCCGAACATAGTGCGAGAAAAAATGCTTCACGCAGCTGCGTGAGCGTAGACTTGGTATAGGTTTCGAAAATTTCCGAACAAAATGCTTGACTGGCTAAGCTGGATACGTCTAGAAATATTCCCGAACAATTGCTGCGGATGCTCCGGGAGCACCGTTTTTATAGGTCTCGAGCGCGGGCTTCTGTCGGTTTTGGTCGTTTCCGACGGCGGTCGGCTCGCAGCGCCGCATCCGGTGGCGAGATGGTAGTCTCGAGTCGGCGTTTTTTCAAAAGTATGCCGCTGCGCTTCGGCTTTTCGTTTGATGCGCTCGGGTGGTCGGATGACGTTATGTGCTGTGGCGTGATGCGTAGCGATGATGCATGACGGTGATGTAATGCTGGACGTGTTCATTCGTGTCTGCGCGAGTTCGCTCGCAAGTATTCTTATATTATTTGAGTTTCCTACCAATTCCTTCGTCATGTATGGCCTTTTGAGTGGTTATATGAATACCTCATTTCTATGATATCCTGATTTTTATTCCTGACCGTTTTTGACGAGTGAATTAGTAAGATTCCTTGTTTTTAACTAAAATAAAACTTATAATAACTAATTAGGGTTTATTCTATGAGAGCTCATGATATCGTGGACTTTGGATTGTTATCTTTAACGTATCTTTTGAATTCTTAATTATTTCTTACTGCGAATCAATTTGCCTAAAATATATTCCGTCCTTGTCTACCGATATCGTGACTTTTCTAATTGCGAAAAATTGAAGTTTTCTGGGGCTAGGACGTTACACCTTAAGCATGCCTCTTTCCTCCTAGCTCGCAGTCTCAATAGCAATTCCATCATTTCTCGTTTTACGCACTGCCTTGATCCTTATATTGAGGTTCGACTTTACGCGCTGTAGAACCCGCTCCTTTATTTGATTACTAGTCATCTTAACATCTGTACACATACTCTTAACCACCACCGCATAGCTAATATTTTTTCCCGCAGGTGTCACACTATCCTTCATCGGTTTTGCTCTCACACAGTCATCAAAAGTATTCTTACCCATTACCCTCAGTTTATCCTGAGTTTTATACATCTCCAAATTACCTTTCAATCTCTCATTTTTGCAGACAACACGGTTTAGAACATATTCATAATCCGCCACTTTTCTTAATATAAATTCACTAGCATTCTTGGACACTCTATTCATTTCATTCAACAAGAAGCATTTCAGCGATTCACTAATCCTACGAACATTTGTCAAATCATCATTACCATCATATTCAACATCACCTTCATTGACAACATCAGATTCCGACTTTTTGCTCTGTCTTTTAGGATTCGGTTGATTACCATTTTGCGACTTATTACTATCACTGCATTCACTCATTCCACTTGATAAAGATCCTCTCCTAGAATGAGTCGGCACCTCGAGCACCTCCATACAATCATTATCATCATCATTACAACCATCATTATTCTTTTTGGGGTTTTGTTTAAATTTTGTTCTGAAAGAATTCGTTTCCATACTGTTCCCACGAGAACGGGACGAACAATGGTCATTTCCCGGGTGACGCCCTTGCCGGAGAGAAGGCTTCATACTCGAGAGGGCACCAGGTATCTCGAGACAGTCGCTAATGGCTGGTCTTCTCCCCAGCCATGCATCCCTTCACCGCGCACCATACCTTGGGAATTAGGGGTTACTTTTTTATAGAGGTAGACATCCTCGCGGTCCGGGCGGTTAAGCTAGGACCCCGGTCCCCGTAAACATGACACAAGGATTACGGTATGATCGGCTCAGGTATCTCGGGAGTGCTAATACTCGTACCATGAATCTACACACATCCATGGCCCCTGAGGGAAATAGATAGGGACAGTTAGTGTGAAGCCCGACACCCATAGGCTGCCGCGCTTTGCTTCCTCAGCCGTGAAGACTATACGCTACTTACTACCATCTACTTCTACCGTTTTTCAGCCACTGACAGGGGAAGGGCGATGGAAAAATCCAGCAGCGCCTGCGGGACGTGTTCGCAGGATGAGCGGTTTAGCCGTGACGCGCGCGCCGCCTGCCCATTGTGGCTGCAGCGCGCGCCCCACGCGAACGGGGACCACGGGGAGGCCTGCTCACTAGTCTCGCCCAGACACACGCTCTGACTCTTTTGTATTGGAAGGGAAGGGAAGAGGAGTGGGTGTTTGGTATGGGTGATGGAGGTGGGAACCTGAAAGGAAAAAAATATTTATTAATTAAATTTTCCCTACCTCAGCGGCCCGGGTCCACGGTGATCTCGCGAAGATTGCGAGGCCGTTTACCCATGCCCGGGGGCTCCGACATCCCCGGGTAGGCCGCTGTGAAATCTAATATGGACCCTTTAACCAAATGATTTCCCGACAGAAGGCCGCGAACATGGAGTAGGCCTCTGGAGTTGACACGAAGTAGTGTGTCGCCTCCAGCCACCTCCAGCTCGCGGCCGGAACGACCTCACGAAGAGCCTCCCGCTGCGGCTCGAATTCGGGACAGCGCAGCAGATGGTGCGCGGCCGTGTCGCTTCCCTTTCCACACACACACACACACACACACACACACACACACACACACACACACACACACACACATCTCACTTTTCACAAGGCCCAAGGACGCAAGGCATGCCTGGAACCTGCCGTGTCCGGTGATCATTCGTGTCATGTGGTGGTCAGGGCGGACCCACTGCGCATCAACTCTGCGCTCTACATTATCGAAGAAGGCGTACGTGGTGCGGCCTTTGCTTGAAGAAGACCATCGAGCCTGCCACATCCTGTACGCCTCGCCCCTAATAAAACCCTGGGTCTCTTTAACATTCCCGGTGAATGGGACTACCGCATTTCCTAGACTGGCATCTATCTCTTTTCTTGCCATATACCGCGCCGAGTATTCGCTGAGAAGTATGTCAACGAGGACCGCGCCAGCAATCACGCAAAGCGACTCCATCGACGCCGTGCGGTACGCAACGGTCGTCAAGATGAGTGCTCGGCGCTGCAGGATCCTGAGGACCTTCAGGTCGCTCCCCGCGCACAGGTCGGGCCACCACGCGGCGGAGTAAGCCACCGTCGGCGCGAACACGCCCCGGTAAATCGCGGAGAGCGCATTGAAGCGCAATCCCCACCGACATCCCGCCATCCTAGCTAATTTACTAAAAAGCGACCCGACCTTGTCGCTCAAATGTCTACAATGGGAGGATACTCCCATGTCCCTGTCAAAATGGATGCCAAGATACCTAACTGTTTTTTTTAAACACGATCTTTTCATTACCTAAACGAATGGTCGGTGGTCTTGCCGCGAGATCTGTCTTTTTGGCCCAGTGGGCTATACGCTTTCGGTCTGGACGCGCTGCTCCCCGTCTACCGATGGAGGCCATCCTGACCGGTTCGCTCCTGAGTACAATTGCTTCAGTCTTGCGCGATGAGATCTTGAGTTCGGGACCTTCGCACCAATTTCTAACTATATTTGCTACTTGTTGCCCTTTTTCTTCTAATTCTCTACGCGAGTCGCCTTCGACCAAAAGGTCGTCGGCGTATGCGATGAAGGACCTACCTATTTCCCTCTCTAGTTTGGGGAGCATCCCGTCGAACATAACTGTCCAGCACGCTGGACCTAAAACAGAACCTTGAGGGCAACATCTACTCGCATCCTTGGAGACATGAATGTCTCCAAAGGACACGCTGACCTATCGCTAAAATAACTGCGGAGAACCTGGAAGATATTTCGAGGGCAGTCCAGCCTCTTCCAGGTGTCCAGGACTAGTGGCCACCAGACATTGTCGAAGGCGCCGGCTATGTCGAAGAGCAGCGCAAAGACGTATCTCCGCTCGGAGGCGGATACCATCCGAAGCAGCTCAACGAGCGCGTCCTCCGTCGACCTTCCGGCCATGAAGCCGAACTGCCGATCGGAGAGTCTTCTCGGCGCCATTGACGTCCGGGCGAGTCGCTTCTTTAAAAGCTTCTCGAAGAATTTCCCTACGACGGAGAGGAGATAAATGGGCGAGTAGGATTTGGGGTCCTTCGGGTCCTTGCCCTCGCCCTTCAGGAAGACTTTAAGTGAGCCCTCCTTCCAGATCGAGGGAAAGATGCCCCAATGAAGGCAACCGTTAAAAAGCCTAACGAACTGACCGGGGATTACCTTAATGGTGGCCTTTAGCGCTGCAACATCGACAAGGTCCAGGCCAGGCGCCTTCCTGATTTTCAGGGTTTTCGCGACGGCGACCATTTCTGCCTCCGTGAAGAGCGGGGCACCATCTTCGTCGGGCGCGGTGGACGCGCTTCCCTTGATTTCACGCAGCATCGGCGTGTCGTCATTCTCCCGGCCATCAGGGACGTGCACCTCCAGCAGGTGCCCGACGGTCTTCTCTAGGGTGTTGGTCGAGGAGCCATCATCGCGGCGGAGGCTGCTGAGCACTCGTCCACTAGGAGCTTCCGGGCCTCGCTTTTGTCCACGAATCCCCATGGCTCCGAGTTTCCCACCTCCGTGACGAAATTCCGCCAGCTGTCACACTTAGCCTTCCGCACCTCCCTCGTGTACCTCCCAAAGAAGAGAGATAGGCACTTCGGCCGGAAATACGGAGCGGCTCAACGTTTTCCCGCTGGAAGGCACGTCGCGCCCTATAGACGTTCTTCTTCAGGATTGTCAATTGTATCGTCCACCACGGGTTGCACTTTCTAAAACGCCTCTTCCTGGGCATGCCCGTTCTGAGGCTTCGACTAAGACCTGAGAAATGGACCTCGCGACGCCCTCCACCCCCTCCCCCCTAGCGGACTCCAGACTGAAGACCTCGAGTCTCGACGCCGAAAGGTCGATGAGGCTATCGGCGTACTTCTCTCAGTCGGCCCGACTCGCGTCGAACCGAGAGTTGGAGGTGGGTCGGTCATTGCCTCTGACTCTCGGCACCCTCAGACGGATGTCCAGGGCACTGTGGTCGCTCGTCGTCCAGTCGCAACTGACCTTCCACTCGCCGAAGAATTGGCTTATGGCTGGATTCGCCAGGGTCACGTCAATATGTGAGGATCCCCATGACGTTCAGTAGGTCGGCGACTGTCCGGGAACATTAAGGATTTTCCATTCGCAAGCACGGATGAATTCCTCGAGCTTCGCGCCTCTATCGTTCACCTTGCGATCACCCCACATGGGGAATCGCGCGTTGGCGTCCATCCCTACCAACAATCTCTTCCCCCTCAGAGAATAAAACACCGTCTCAAGGTGCGTGAGGTACACCTCAATCTCGTCGCTGTACTAGAAGTAGCACGATGCGACGTAGAAAGAGAAGCCGGGTGCCCGCACTTCCGCGCACGCACAGTACGCGGTGCTGAGCTGCGAGATCTCCATGATCTGGAAAGAGGGGTTTAAAACGGCCACTGCAACCCACGGACGTTGCGAGCGAGCAGCGGCAACCCTCATTCCCTGCCCTAGACCGAGAATGGCGAAGTTCGAGCCTTGCTTCCGGACGTGCATTTTCTGCAAGAGCAGGAAATGCAAGTCCAGTCGCTTCTCGGCTACGAGCTGACGGACTTCGCCATTAACTGCAGCTGAATGCCTCATGTTCAGCTGCATAACCCTAATGCCCGTGGATGCTATCGATGGAGAGGAATCACCAGAAGCTGTTGGAGGGGAGTTTTCGAGCGAGCGATCTTGATTCGCGGGCGCAGACGCGGGCCCTACACCGATTCCTACTCTATTCTGCCTCACCCGGTCATAAAGATCTGGCGTGGCCATTTCGTCGCACCTAACCAGCCTAACCGAGGCAGCACGAAGGCTGCGACCTTGAGACGAAGCTCCAGCGGGGGTAACCCGAGCCACCGGCGTGCCCGCCGCAGACGCGTCGGCTTGGCAGTCATCACTTGGCCCATCACTCGATGACGACCGGGGGGGGGGCCTGGGACCATAACCCCCCCCATGCCGGCGCGACGTTACCGACCCGCCGCAGGTAACGTTATTCCTCCTTAAGTTCATGATTAGATAACTGAGTGGTATATCGGAACCCCCCAACCCACGGCCCTTCAGGCACGCAGGCTCAAGAGAGGCAAAGAAGAGAGGAAGAAGAACAAGAAGAGACAGAGGAGGAAGAAGAGAAGAAAAGAAGTCGCAATGGGGGATGGTCAGAGCCATGTCTACACCGCACTGCTCCCCTTCGGACCTCAAAAAGAAATATACCCCCGGTTTCGTAGGCTGTAGGCTAAGGCTTCGTAGGCTAAGGCTGTAGGCTGCCAAGGATAGAGGAAGAGGAGGAAGTGGATGATTTAGGTTCTTCGCCGCTAGCGCCATGGCGGTCCCGTCCAGGGCCGACGGCCGCGGCGCCAAGCCAATTATGTGCTCGCGGCAATGTTGTGTTCTCTGCAGTACCTGAAAGAAAAGAATACCCCCGCTTCCGTCGCCCCGTCCGCCGAAGCGGAGGGACGTAGGGCCCGGTAAGTTGTTACGGCAGGCCATGCCCCCCCCCCACCCTGCATCACGGATGCAACGAGGCGGGGCGAAGGGCCACCTAGGGTGAGGGAAAATGAAGGTGTTGTGTTGGGTTCTTTGCCGCTAGCGCCATAGCGGTCCCGTCCAGGGCCGACGGCCGCGGGGCCGAGCCAATTATGTGCTCGCGGCAATGCTGTGTAGTTCTCTGCACATGAAAAGAAAAGAGCCCCCGGTTCCGTCGACTTTGTCGCCGAAGCGGAGAGACGCAGCGCCCGGTAGATTGCGAAGCAGCCCCTGCCTCCTCCCCTAACTTAGCCGCAAGGCGGGGAAAACCTAAATCCCGCCCCGTTCCCGGGCCAGGAGGGATAATTCCCTCCCGGCCCGCTGTTCCAATCCTCCATGACCGGACGCGGGCCCCCCTGTCCGGTCACACCTCACCTGTTGGGGCGCTATTGGCCGGGTCCGGTCCCGTCTTGGACCCCTCCCGCCCCTACGCTCCCTACCGAGGTTGCTGGGGAGGACGGGTCTAAAAGTTCTTCTCCGCCCCTCTCGGCCAGG
>NW_022639725.1:296586-298453 GCF_010583005.1 Odontomachus brunneus
CGGGCCCCCCTGTCCGGTCACACCTCACCTGTTGGGGCGCTATTGGCCGGGTCCGGTCCCGTCTTGGACCCCTCCCGCCCCTACGCTCCCTACCGAGGTTGCTGGGGAGGACGGGTCTAAAAGTTCTTCTCCGCCCCTCTCGGCCAGGAGCCTCCTGGCTCTGTGGAGGAGGTGAACGGTCTGAGTCCGCCCTTGCGAGCCGGCCGCCCTGCCTCCTTCACGGAGGCGCTTGGTCTATCTTTTTGTCACGGGAGTGGAATCGCGCCTTGCGACGCGTCTTCCCCGCCCCACCAAGCGCCCCCTATCTCCCACGCGCCGGGCCCTCCGTTGATCAGGAGGGACCGACGGTATTGTTGGGGGTGGCGGCGCATCCGCAGATACCCCGGGGGAAGGAACGCCAGCGGTGACGTCCCCTCCCCGCCCACGGGTGCGCCGCCTCTCAATTCCACGCTGATGCGCAGGTAGGTGAGGCGCCGCCTTTCTCCTCCGGTGACTTCGCCTCTCCTTATACGTTCCGCCTTCTCCTTCTGTGACATAACTGCGTCACAGAAGGAGGTGACGGCGGACCAGCTCTCATCCTCCCCAAGCATGGCCCTAATAATGGCCGGGGCAGAGAGATCGGCTCCCACCACATCAGTTAAAACTCGGCGCACCGCCACTCACGAGGTACATTCCTCGAGGATGTGCTGCGCCAACACCACCTCATCACAACAGTGGTGGCAGTGGGAGGTGAGCTCCCTACCTATGCTATGCACGTACTCACCGAAACATCCGTGTCCGGTGAGTAACTGCGTTGTCCGGAAGGACAACTCCTCGCGGGCCCTGTCTACCCATTCCTTTAGATAGGGCAGGATGGCCTCGGCGACCCTCATTCCCGACCGGCCCGTTGCCCCCTCCAAGTGGATGCTCCACCTAAGGAGGAGGCGTTGACGGGCCTGGTCCTTGGCTAATCTAATGGCCCTGGCCAGATGTTCGGGGTCTCCCTCAGCACGGAGCTCCTTGACACGCCGATAGTTCTCGGCATGCGTTTGAGCAAGGAGCTCCAGTGAGGGGAGACCGGCCAGGGCCGTGGCGGCGATATGCGACGTCGTCTGATACGCTCGGGCGAGGCGAATTGCGACCCACCGCTGGATGCGATGCGCCAGGGAAATTAATCTCTGGTTGGTCGCCATCGCGCTCGCCCGCACCGGGGCCCCGTAAAGGGCCATTATGTGGACGACGCTAGCATACAGCCGCCGTGCCCTCCTCTTCGGGCCGCCCAGGTTGGGCAGGACGTCAACCAATACATTTGCCATTCTGCCCAACTTAGGGGCCAAAAGCTCGAAATGCTTCTGGAACACACATTTGCCATCCAGTACGAGCCCAGGTATTTTAACGTGGACACCGCCCTCACGGAGACGTCGATCCGGATCCGGGCCCTCGACGGCTCCCTTCTTGCACGATTATGCATAAATAGCATCTCCGTTTTAAGGGGAACCACCATGAGGACCATCGCTTTCAGGGAGCTAACCACCACAACCACCGCCAAACGGCCCAACTCCAGGGCATTCGCCAGCCCCTGCCCCCGGCCAACATTAGAGTGTCGTCTGCATAGCATATAACGGTGCATCCGGGGGTGGAGATCAAGGCGTAGAACTTGGTCATACGCGATGTCCTATAATAGTCACCGACAGGATCCTCGTTATCCGAAGCGCGAGCGCGTCGTGTCCGGGGCGCGCGACCTCCTGGCGGCGCTGAGCCCGTCCCGACACGCCGCCCGAGCCGACCGACGGGCGGCCTCGTCGGTCGCCCTCACATTCGGAGGTACAGGCAAGCCGGCGCCGAAGCAACACGCCGCGTCGGGACTTTGTCGCCGTGAGCGAGGCCG
>NW_022639726.1:0-1249 GCF_010583005.1 Odontomachus brunneus
GACGTGAAGGCGAGCACGGCTCGCGTGTGTGTGCTGCGTCCCTGGCAGCGACTGAGTCCTTTGCGGACGTGAAGGCGAGCTCTGCTCGCGTGTGTATGCTGCGTCGCTGGCAGCGTCGAAGTCCCGTGCGGACGTGAAGGCGAGTACCGCTCGCGTGTATATGCTGCGTCCCTGGCAGCGACTAAGTCCTGTGTGGACGTGAAGACGAGTACTGCTCGCGTGTACATGCCGCGTCCCTGGCAGCGACTGAGTCCTTGATGACAAGGATGACTCGCGCGGAGTCGTGATCTCAACAGTTGGTTCTGTCGGCGATAATACTCAGTATGTGCAATACCGAGATGTCGCGAAGAGAGACGTCCACCGCAGTGGAGATGTCAAGGTAATCCGATATGGTCGCGCGAAGCCTTCTCTCAATCCTCGATCGTATTGAGAAGTTTGAGATCCGTGGAGTTATCGTACACTTCGTAACACCGATGTCAACGTGTCCTCGGACACTCTAGAGATATTCGCCCAACGTGCAAGAGCACTCTAAAGGGCTGCGGAAACTTGTGTGGAGTCACCGAAGACCTAACCACCAATGCCAACGTGTCTACGACACTCTTAAGGCAGAAAAGTTCGAGGCGGATATGCCAACGTAGACCTCGAGCGAGACAAGAGCCCAACGTGCTGACGCACTCAAGAAGGCGATATGAAGCTAAATATAGTGCAAAATAATACCTCAGCGAGGCAATGACCTGATGTGCAACCGTAAGCAAAAGGATTACAAAAGTCCTAGAGTCGGCGTCCGCGGCGTCTTATATAGGCGCCACACCGAAATTTAACCGCGAGTAAAGGCCCCGGCTCGGCGCGCTGCCGCGTAGCGGCGGCGGCGTGAAGCCGCGGCGAGCGGTAGTCGCCCGCGCGCGGCACGCGCCTGATGTATGGCCGCCCGCCGCCCGCGATCCGTGCGGACGACAGCTCCCGTACGGAACATAAAGAAAAAGTTGATTTTACTGATTAGGTGCGCTGGAGAACTTAGCGCACCTTTTTTTAAAAATCTGTTGTTTTGTATTTAATGACCGGAACTATTTAAAATTGTTGCATAGAGCTCTAGAACTTTTCAAGAGAGTATCAGAACTCTAAAAAAAATGTCACATTTTTAAATATGGTGTGCTAAGTCATATGTGAACTTGGCACACCATATTCAAAAATGTGACATTTTTTTTGCAGTTCTGATACTCTCTTGAAAAGTTCTAGAGCTCTATGCAAC
>NW_022639726.1:1259-6766 GCF_010583005.1 Odontomachus brunneus
TTGTGCTAAGTTCCCGCATCGCACCTAATCAAAAAAACTATTTAAATTAACTATTTCTTTAGAGTTCCGGTTTGTTTTACAATAGTTCTAGAGTTCTATATCATATATAACAATAGTTCTAAAGAAATAGTTGATTTTACTGATTAGGTGCGCTGCGTGAACTTAGCGCACCTTTTTTAAAAAGTCTATTTTTTTAGAGTTCCGGTTTGTTTTACAATAGTTCTAGAGTTCTATATCATATATAACAATAGTTCTAAAGAAATAGTTGATTTTACTGATTAGGTGCGCTGCGTGAACTTAGCGCACCTTTTTTAAAAAGTCTATTTTTTTAGAGTTCCGGTTTGTTTTACAATAGTTCTAGAGTTCTATATCATATATAACAATAGTTCTAAAGAAATAGTTGATTTTACTGATTAGGTGCGCTGCGTGAACTTAGCGCACCTTTTTTAAAAGTCTATTTCTTTGCATTTAATGACCGGAACTATATAAAATTGTTGCATAGACCTGTAGAACTTTTCAAGAGAGTATCAGAACTCTAAAAAAAATGTCACATTTTCAAATATGGTGTGCCAAGACTTGGTGAACTTGTGCTCTTTACGCTAACGCGAAATTGTGCTTCTAGAAATTGTGCTCTCTACGCTAACGCGAAATAACTTATAACCTACCATACCATAGCCTCCCTTCGGCCAATGCGCAGAATAAGTACCACTCTGCATACGCGAGAATCCGTATATGCTACTATAACGGATCGCACGTTATGGGGCTGATTCTGGGATGTTGGAAAAATATTTTCGAGGTACTGGGTATGCTACAGAGTGACACAAACACGCATTGGAAACGATACAGAACAAAATAAGCATATCTGACGTAATTTTTAAATATATGTAAATTTGGTAGAAAGATTTTTATACATGCGTGATTATAATTTCCGCAAAATATGGTAAACATAGAACAGTTTATACAAGATCTATATGTATAAAAAATAAAAAATAAGAAGAATATAGTGTGTTTGTGAAAAGTGTTTATCTGACAAGATGTTTCGGCGATCTACGTTATCGATATTTTCGAAGGTTGTCCCATTTGGCATCCCCTTGGCATTCAATTTGGCATCCCCTTTACGCAAAAACAACTAGTATTTCCAGTTATTGTATTATGCTCAATTAGCCATCCAGATTGATGAACGTGGTCATCTATAGACATTTACAAAAACATTTCTTATACGCTATTCTGAACTCTCCTATTTTCTCTTTATTTAATGAGCAACTAAAATTTTGTGTGGGTTTGGGAGATCCGTGTTGTACGTTTTAAAGTGAAGAAGTTCTTAACATATTATAATATTGTGCTTTATTTACATACTTTATTTATTATCATATCATTAATTTCCATTATCATTATCATTAATTCATATTCATTGTCACTGTATCTCGTAGAAGCGTTGCAATTTATGAATCCATGCATAACACGAATGTTGCAGCTACTTTGCACTCGTCGGTTATGGTTTTAACTAAAATGAAAAAAAAATTTATAAACTATGATTAAGCTCAGTAGTGTTAAATCAAACCCATCACACATAAAAACATTATGGATGAGTCCAAGTATAATTTGCAGTTTCCTTTTTTACAATATTCTGCATATAGCAATCAATATTTACCCTGATTGGCGCACAAATCCACATATTGATAGAGTTTAGCGAGATCCTCAGGACTAGGTTTTCCGTCCTTGGAGTCCATCATTTTTTTTATCTTGCCTACATTTAAATGCGCATCTGTCATCTGGAATTTGTGAATAAATATGATTTACAGTGCATAATCGTGTAAACATATGAAATTCAAATAATGTATCGCTTAGTTATTCGTGTTGTAATTTCTATGTATTTCTATTGTATTAAACTGTGCTGTAATTTCTAAATAAAAAATTAAACTACAGAGTAATACTGTAGAAAATTAAACTGTAATTAATAAATCTAAAATTATCTTTAATTCCACGAAACCACACTTCATCCCCTCGAAATTAAAACCCATTTTATTTGCGTTAACCAAACACAAGTTGTCCAATATAAATATATAAATTTATGTGTCTGTACGTGTGTCTGTACTTGTGTATGTGTGTGTGTGTGTATTCATGTGCAGATGTGTGGCTTGTTTTTTGAAAAAATTATTTATTGCGATTGATATTTACCATTTCTTTCTTCTGGCCTAAGCAAGCAAACAGACAGCCGATTTTTAAATTTATGTCGTGGAGATCTGGTGATTGTAAATTGTTTCTCCTTCTCGTGTCAAATTTTATCATATCTTCTAAAAAAATATTTTATCGGTAAAATCGACTAGATTAGTATTGTTCGAATTGCTTGAATTAATAATGAGATTTTGCGCAAACAACAGCTTACCTAGTGTTATGCCTTTCTCGATGAAGCATGTCCGCGCTTCATCCTTCGTCATTTCTAAAAAGTTCGCTATTCCTTCTACCATTCTTTCGTATTGCATGTCCTTTGGATTTTTGCCCATTGTCTGCAATGGCCAAAAAGAATCAAGATCTTCGTAGAACAGACGGAAGCATGATTCAACAAAAAATTTGAATAATGCAGCAAATTTTGTTATTAAGTACAATGCATATATCCTGATATTACATATTGGTTTACAGTGAAGTGCAAAACGGTTTAAACATTATGAAGCTGGGAGCTTACCAAGTTGTAAAAATTGAAAGTCACTATGGACTCTCTCTCTCTTTGTTACGCAATATAATATAATTACGCAATATAATATGATATAATTACGCAATTATAATATTATAATTAAGGACAATTATATATGACAAATAATAATAATATACTATATGACAATAATTATAATTAATATTATAATTAATACACAAGCCCGTCAGTAATTATCTTCAATATTGACAGTTTGATGCGCTCCAAACTTCATAGTGTCTAATGTTTTGTAATTTATTGTATATCCATTGCCTCGAAAAATCAAAATTTTGAGATTTGAAAACTGGGAAAAGTTATATAATATTGAATCTAGAAATGGAGACAATTTGTCACAATACGATGTTGTCGAAATATTGAATAGTGTGCGACTTTCGCAAAATATTATATTACTGAAATGTGAATATTTTTCGGGCAAATTGTATGCTCCCAACATTTCGGTAATATTGCATTTGGCAAATTGTCTTGATATTGTGACTTTTCGACATATTTTCCACTTTTTCGATTTTCTCTATATTTCGTTACCGATGATTCCAATTGGCATTGTATCCGTAGCGTCTAAAGTTGATTCAATTTTTGACATCATTATCATAAATATTACTTGTATACTCAGAGAAAAATATCATTTTCCTGCCAAGAAATACGAGTGCACAGTTTATTTATTTTTTTTTTCCTCGAAGTAGAGTTTATTTTCAACAAAAAATGTTTATATTGATAATAGTCTTAAAATATCTATTTATCACAAATTTGGAAGAAGTTCACATTATCCCGTACTCAAAAGGAGAATATCATAAGAGGAATTTACAATAATATTACAAAAAATTATCTAAAGGAAAATTGCTTCCACTTTGTGTAGTAAGTAAACCGAAAATTTGTTTTAATTTAATATTTTTGGTTAAAATGCTAGATTTATCACGATTTAGAGTAAACTGAATACTTGTGATAAACTTGTGATAGATTTGGGGATATATTTGCTTAATATAAAATACTTATAATATTTATTTGAATGCAGTATGAATTTTTCTGTGCGTGTTCGTGACTGTCATTGTGATAGATGAAGAAAGCTGCAGATTTCGGTTACATTCTTACCAACTACGAAAATACTTACGGCAACGACGAATGTGAAGAAAAGCAAAAGTGTTAGCTTCATGTTTCGACTCGTGTAGCTTTCTTTTCCACGATAATAGATTTTAGTTTGCGATTAATAATCCGCAACTATTCAGCTATGAACTGCTGTTAATATCACGATATACAGGATTTATATACTAATGATAAAAGAAAAAATATTGGGTTACACTAATATCGGAGGTTATCGGACGCAATGTCACGCAAATGCCGAAGTCACAGAAAGAGAATTCCATCAGTCGCTATTCAGTGAATTTCGGTGTGTTATGTTGACAGACGTGCAAATTGTTAAACACGAATGGAATTAATATAATAAGAATATGTTAGGGTTCGATTTCCTATTAATTATTGATTCATTACTTTCGCGTCTGTGCTTTCTCTTGAACGAAGTGATCTTCGAAACGTGCGGAATAAGTCATTCGTGAAAGTGTAAATGTATTTCGTTGTTTTTTGCTTGTGTCATATATGCGTTTCTTTTTTACGGATGTTTTGTTGCGTGAATGCTTTAATGCATGTAAGATTTGGACGAATAAGTGATCAAATGTTAACTTTATTGCAGAATGATCTGTTGCGAACAGTAATCTGTGACTACAGTAATCCATTAACCAATAATTGGATATTAGTCAATTATATATTGAAATATTTGCAGTATTTATTTATTGCAAATTTCTTAGTAATTAATATAATTCTTTTCTAGATAAAGCAATAACTAAAAAATTAAAATGGTGTGTAAGCAGTAAAAGGTCAATATAATCAATATAATTTGTTTTTTTATTATCTTTCTCTTATACAACGGTTTGCGAATGTTCATTATTGCGGACACAGTTGCTTAAATTAGATTACATAATTTATATAACAGTGGAAAATTACTTCCACCATATATTTTATTCAAAGTCAAATTTGTGATAGTAGGAAACTGACAAGCGTCTTTTTCTTATTAAAATGGAAAGTTATGCAAGCACAGTATGGATGTTGAAATTCTATAAAAAACTTCCTTATTTCTTTCAAGCAAGAACATATTTTCTTGAACCCTTCTCTCCAATTTCAAATAAGGAACAGCTTTATATGAATCTGGAAAACCCATGATATATGTTAACCCAGAAGCATCAAACATAATAAGATAATAACAATGCCTCTAATATAATTACCATTTCTTATTTACTCATCGATATAAATACTACTGTATATACGTTCCATTTCATGCGTAAAACACATAATGCATTTGAGGCTCACTTCACACTCGTTGGTTATGCTTCTAACTGAAATACAAAAATTGGTTATGCATAAAATGTAATTGCAATTATTCGTGTTAATTAATCCGGTCACAACATATTATGTACAAAAGATGCATGAGTAAAGGAATGATTCGAGTACTTTTCTCGTGATGTTCCTATTTTTATCAATATACCTTTATTGGTACCTTTATTGGTACCTTTATTGGTACAATATATATACCTTTATTGGTACAACCATCAAGTGCTTGTAATATTCTGGCGAGTATATTATCTTCAACTTTTTTGTGGGAGAGTATCTCCTTTATGTAGTCCACATTTACACGCGCACCCGTCATCTGAAATTGATGCATGAACGTAACGATGTAGACTTATAATTAATATATATATATATATATATATATATATATATATATATATATATATATATATATATATATATA